>NC_081411.1:334599361-334899361 GCF_030272615.1 Cryptomeria japonica | reverse complement strand
AGGCCTAGGCCCCCTTTCATCAAGCCATAACGTGTAGGGCTGGACCCTACATGCCAAAGAGGGTAGCGTGTTCCTAAACAGGGCCAGCCCTATAATGAACACGCCACACTAAACCAATTTGGCGCCAAACATATATATTTAATTAAGGCCGACTTAAGGTTATATGCACATATAAATAAAGATCATTTGCCAAGTTCAATACATCCATTCATTCATGCAATCAGCGAAATCCATCAGCTCCTTGGTGTGTGAAAATAAGAGGTGAACTGGGCGAACTTAGTCAAGGAAGACAAAGCAATTTCGGTGCTCCTTATTACTGTTAGATGGTGCATTAAAGAGCAGACTTGGTGAATATAGAAGTGCAGACCTGGTGTGCTAAAAAGGCAGATCTGAATCATTCAAGTGTACAGTTTGAAGATTCCAGATCTGAGACACATGACTTGAGCTAAGTATTGTATTGTTACAATTCAGAATTGAACACATAATCTGACTTGTGGGTCTTTAGTGCTGAGTTTTTCCTCCTTGGAGGTTTTCCCAGGGTAATTGAGTTTGTCTCTTGTGCACTTGGTTTCTCTCTTTAGTTTACTTGCTTATCATTTATTCAATGTTAATCTGAAATTAAAGTCTGATCGCTGGTCTGAGACACAAAAACTAACATGGTATCAGAGCTAAGGTTTTACTAACTTGAGATTTCAGTAAATTATTTGGTTGCATCTAGTTGCTGTTTGTTTTCAAATTAAAATGTCAGGTTTGAGGGCTGAAGATAGACTCGATGGAGCCCTTGACTTTGCTGCTTGGAAAGTCCATATTTTATTGATTCTTGAAGAGAATGAACTGCTTCAATTCGTAGAAGAAAAAAGGCTGTCCCCTCTTGAAGATGCTGAAGAATTGAAGCAGTTCAAGAAAGACTCTCTTAAAGCCAGGAAGATCATAATTGAATCAGTCAAGAATCATCTTGTCACCATCATATCAAAATTTGCTTCTGCCAGGGAAATGATCAAACACTTGGAAGGAATGTATGAAGTCAACAACCTTAGTAGGGCTCTTGCTCTAAGGCAGCAGCTACTTCACATCAAAATGAAAGAAGACTCAATCATGGCCTACTTCATGAAGATCAATGAACTGAAGGATAAGCTAAGTACTCTTGATTGCCAAATTTCAGATAAAGATCTTGTTATGATTGCATTAAATGGTCTACCTGATGAATGGGAACCATTCATTCGTAGCATTGGTGGAAGAGCTGAACGACCCAACTTTGAGCGTCTCCAATCTGATTGCATTGAAGAGGAATCTCGAATTGAGACAAGAGGAAAACTCAAGAACTCTCACAAAGATGATAATCATGTTCTCACAGCTAAGTATAGGAAAGGTGGGCATTGGAAGAAAGAAAAGAGAAGCAAAGATTTTAGACCCTCTTCCTGCGATCCAAGAAAGAAGTCAAGAGATTCCTCCCACATTCGTTGTTTCAGATGTGATAAGTATGGTCACTATGCTAGAGATTGTCAGAATGATCCTAAGGAAAGGGAATCCAATTTAAATGAAGTCACTGAACAAAATGAGGACTATCTTCTTATCTCTGTTCTATCAAGCAACGTTCCTACGCATAGTGATACTTGGATAATTGACAGTGGAGCCTCCGGACACATCTCAGGTTACCGTGAGCATCTTTCAGATCTGATAGAAAAGGATACCAACCTTCATGTGGTAATCGGTGATGATGCTCGATATTCGGTAAAAGGTTCTGGTACTACTTCTTTAAAACTAGATTCTGGTATTTCCTTACCTCAGTGATATTCTTTTTGTACCTGGAATTAAAAGAAATCTTATTTCCATTTCTTCTTTAGAAGATAAGGGTTTGCAAATAGCATTTTCTGAAGGTAAAGTACTTGCTTGGCCTAAGAAATCTAGTTTCAAAAATGCTCGTGTTATTGGAAATAGATGTGATAGTTTGTATAAGCTTGTAGTTAACCCAATTCAAGCTCTCATTCATGAGGCTCCTGAATCATGCGAGCTATGACATAGAAGACTTGGACATCTGCATTTTCAAGCTCTCCTCACTCTTGGTAAAATGGTTAAAGGTATGCCTAAACTTAGTTTATCTCATGATGATGCTTGTAAAGGCCGTGCAATGGGTAAGAATGTGAAGAACCCATTTCATAAAAGTGATAGTAGGGCTAAAGAAAAGTTAGATCTTATTCATTCAGATCTATGTGGTCCTATGTCTGTAGCATCTCCTAGCGGTTTCCTTTATTATGTTATCTTCATAGATGATTTTTCTAGGAAAACATGGATTTACTTTCTTAAATCTAAAGATTTTGACGAAGTCTTAAATAGATTTAAAGAATTCAAAGCCTTGGTTGAAAATACTTCTGGAAAACGAATTAAATGTTTAAGGTCTGACAATTGAGGTGAGTACACCTCAGGTAGTTTTCATGATTTTTGTGTTGAGACAGGAATTAAGAGGGAGTTCTGTGTTCCTGTTGTGACCATTTCACACATCGCCCCATCGCAAATGGGGACCCCCTCTTTTTGCTTGTTTTTCGCTCGTTTTCGCTTTCGTTTTTAGGGTTTTGTTAGTCAGTTAGTTGTCTGGATTTAGGGCCAAGCCTTAGGGTTTTAAATTTTGCCTTTTCAAGCCAAAATCCAGTCATTTTTGAGAGCTTTTGAGCTTCTTTTCTAGAATGCAAATTTTGAATGCAATGATTTCGCCAAAATGGTCTAATTTTCAATTGGAATGTTCATGCAGAGCTTAAATTTGTCTAAGTGTTGACCGTCAATGTGAATTTTTGTCTGATTGAATATTTTGACCAAATTTTGACTTTTTTTGAATTTTGATCCTGGACATTGGAATTGATTTGTTTTCGCCTCGTGAAGTGTTAAAATGTGAAAAATCTTGTTATTTTGGCCTGTAGGAGCAAAATCGCTCCTGTCCCTCAGTGAAGGACGGGAGCTCAATTTCAAATATCTCATCATCCTTGCAGAGTCCAGACAAATTTTACGTTTGAAGTGATGGAGAACGGCGAGATCTTTCCATTGAATATAAATTAAAGATTTTCATGAGCACAGAAATGCCTCCAGGAGGAAAATCGCTCTTGTCCCTCAGTGAAGGACCGGAGCTACAATTCAAATTTCGTCTTGTCCTTGCAAGATTTTGAAAACTTAACAATTTGAGGACGTCCAAGGGAAGATACTTTGCCAAATGAATATAATTTGATATGCAAAAACGAAGGAGAATGACCTATGTTGACCAAATCGCTCCTGTCCCTCTCCAAGGGACCAGGGCGAAGTACCTTGTAGCTCTTGTCCCTCTCCCAGGGACCAGAGCGATTTCCTTCATTTTGCAAAATCCAGACAAGGGTCAAGGCAAGTTTACGTTCAAAAACAAAGGAGAACATGAGATGAACGCATTGAATATAAATTGAAGATTTTTGGGACGTCCATACCAGTGTTAAATGCCTAGTTCGCTCCTGTCCCTTAGGAAGGGACCAGAGCGATTTTTGATACAATTGCTTTTCTTGCAAAGTTACAAATGACGTCAAGGCATGGACGAATAGAGTGAAGAAGGATGAGTCCGTTGAATATAAATTTGGGAGGTGACAAAGTGAAATGAAGGCCACAAGAGCAAGTTCGCTCCTGTCCCTCTCCAAGGGACCAGGGCGATACAATGGTTGTATTGCTTCTTGTTCATGTTTAAACCGATCCAAGTCAAGACGAAGGGTGGCGAAGACATTTTAGGGCATTTCCATCAAGCGCAAGGTTGTAAAGGTCATCACATGGAAGGAATGTGCACTCTAAGACCCATATCGCTCCTGTCCCTCTCCAAGGGACCAGAGCGATATTTCCATTAAGGCATCGATTTCAAAGGACAAGCAAATATTAAGTTACCAAGAGGACTTAAAGGACGTCATTTCACGCAATGAAGATAATTGCAAGTTGGTAAAAACAAGAACGAGCTCGCAATGATGAACTTCGCTCCTGTCCCTCTCCAAGGGACCAGAGCGATGTTAGATGCATTGGCCATTTCAGGCAAAATTTACGTAAGGACAAGATGTTGCAATGTTCTGGAGGGTCCATGGTATGACAACAAGATGATAAACAAGAGTTTTGAACGTTAAATAATCACCAAAATGGATCTAGGAACCATATCGCTCCTGTCCCTCTCCAAGGGACCAGGGCGATTTGCTTTGGATTCCTTGTTTTGCTTCAAGGTCAAGCTAAGTCAAGACGCCCTAAGATAACATATGCTCCAAGACATCGTTTGAAGATAATTTGCAATGGGTTTGAACGTCTAAACATCGCCAAATAGTGTAAAAGCCCCATATCGCTCCTGTCCTTTGGACAAGGACCAAGGCGATACTATCAAAACACTCACGTTCCTTCAAAGATCAAGGCGAAGTGAGGTTAGGAAGTGCGAAGGACGACGTTTGAAGGACATTGCAAAGGAGATCGAAGTTTAAAAGTCGCCAAGATCAAGGAGAAATAATGGATCGCTCCTGTCCCTCTCCAAGGGACAAGGGCGATGGTCCCTTTAATACGTCCAAACACATAATGAAGACAAATGGAATAAGCGCGAAAGGACATGAGCATAGAGGTTGTTCGCCCTACAATGGAAGTTCGAAGGTCAAAGATACAAGATGAACGTGAAGACATGGAGATCACTCCTGTCCCTCTCCAAGGGACAAGGGCGATGTTAGGCAAAACACATGATATTCTTTGAAAATCACGTTAAGAAAAAGACGCACAAGGTTTTAAATAGCATTTGGAAGATGATACAAGGAAAGGATCGTACCAAAATGGAGAATTTCAAGCAAAAACCTTAGGATCGCTCCTGTCCCTCTCCAAGGGACCAGGGCGATAATGGTCATGAGATGCACTTGCTCGCACAAGAAAGAAATTCAAATTCGAAGGACCACCAGATGATCGATTTGGAACATGGGAATGAAGGAGTTGAACGTTGAAAATGCAAGAATCAAGACCAAAATCATGGATCGCTCCTGTCCCTCTCCAAGGGACCAGAGCGATGAGGTACGTCCCTTTATTTTCATATTTTTGGCGCCAAATTAAACAATTCAAATTTCCTTAAATGCTAAATCGATTTTAAAATTTGAAAATCTTATTTAAATTGGCATTTAATATGGCGTTAAACATTTATTAATTATTTTGCCTTTATTAATCGAAATTCTCATTTAAAAAAACGCAAGGCATTAATAGTTAATTAATTAATAAAAAATCGAATTGGAGCGCTCATATATGGAGGTCGGCCTTGTTATTTAATTTAAAAATCATTTAAAAATCGTTTGAAATTGTTATATTTTATCAAGTCGGCCTAAGGGGTGAAGGATGAACGCGCTATATATAAGGGGTGAGAGATTTCATTTTCTACATCATTATTTTACCTTCCTTCATGCGAATTGAGAAGAGGCGAATATAGTGCGAGTTTCATTCATCCAAGGGTGGCGCGCTAAGTTATCAAAAGGTAGTGCGATTTCAAACCAAAGGTGGCGCTAGTATCATCTTGTGTGGAGTGCGAAGTGTGTTTGAAGAGGTGCGAATTCCATCCAAGGTGGCGTAAGCAATCAAAAGGTGGTGCGAATTTGAAGACCACACCAAGTGCGAGCTTGAGGATACATTAAGGCGAATTTGCTAAGGACTTGGAGACCACGCCAAAGTGCGAATTTGAAGATCCATTTGAGACCACGTCCAAGGCGATAATTGAAGATCACGTTCTCTCCAGAGGTGGCGAAGTCAATTTTGAGGAGATCATATTGAAGATTACTTTATACCTCAAATTTTGCCTAGGCAAATTTTGTTTTTTTTGCATTCTAGAGTTAGCTCTCTATCGAGGTATGGCGATTTAATTGTTATTGCTTTATTCATTCATCGTCATATTTCAAATTTTGAAATTTTGATTCTTGAATATCTCTTAGCTCAATCGTTGTATTTTAGGAAATGATAACTCTAGAGACTTATCATGAGGTTTCCTAAAATTTATCTCTCTTATTTACGTTATTTATTGCAAAATCTATTTCTTATAATGAAATGTTGTGTAGGTATGGCGACCCCAAAGGCGGGAGCATCCACCAGTCGCTCGGCTCTCATGAAAGAAGATCAGAAGACCGAAGAAGTGGAGACCAAAATCGTGTCCAAGTGGAGCAACATTGGAGATACCAACTTGGGGAACTTTAGCACAAAGAAGTTCCGGGAGGTCCCTTACATCGGCAAGCCATCACCTGTCGCCCGGAGAATAATAGAGAGTGGCATCATTAAGGCGGCCGGTTTTCCTCCAGCCATTCAGTGCCACGAGTTAATGATCGAGTGTGCCCGTCATTACAATCCACAGTCCAGGACAATTGTGTCCAATGAGGGAAACACTTTGGCGTACCTTTCAGAGGAAGCCATAAGTGAAGCCTTCCATCTTCCAGAGCACAGGGACATGATATACAAGAGCATTGAAGGAGCCAGATCAGTGTATGATGATGATCCAGATGCTTGCCTAAGCATAATCAACAAGAACTGGCTACTTAAGAGTCGTCCCCGTCTGAGCAAAGTACCGAACACACCACACAGGATTGATTTCCAAGAGGAGTACAGAGATTTGATTACCATGCTCAACAGAGTTACAGGAGCACCTCATGCCTTCTATTTTGAGAAATGGATGTTTTACTTCATCCAGGTGATTGTTCAAGGAAAGGGTACAATACATTGGGCTAGGATAATTAGCCATTGCTTGGACGTACAGTTGAGAAGACTCAGGGCTACTAAGTCCTTCCACATGAGTTCATACGTCATCTATGCCTTAATCAGGAGCGTTGAGTACGCAGGACTACCTCACAGAGGAGTGATTGGAAGAGGACCCGGCGAGGTCAGAGTTTGTGAATCCTATACCTACTTGCATCATCCACCAGGGAAGAACTACAAGTTAATCAATGATACTTTCACGATGAACATCACAAGGACGTTGCAAGGAGGGATTCACAACAGATTATCTCAGGATGCCCAGGAATTCATCAAGAGGTACGGTGCTTGGTTCATTCAGTTTCCCAAGTTCACTTACATTAGAGTGCATGGATGTCCTTTACCTCCATACATGTTGCCGAGGTACCCGACAGATAGAATTGTGTTACTTGAAGTAACAAGGCAATTGGCAGCATATGTGAAGGCATTCAGACACAGACATCAGAATGGAGTTCAGGTACCTATTATTTTGGGTAATTCAGTTGAGGTATGTCCTAATGTCTTAGCCATGGATGACGCAGAGAAGGAGTTAGCCTTGTATCCTTTTTCATCTTTTGCTTGGAGGAATAGTTTTGATCCACATGGACACTTAGAGGAGACGGTCGGTAGAAGATTTAGACATGAGTACCAAATTGAAGATTTTATGATGAATCTCCTAGATGATCTCGAAGTGAAACGAAAAATACATTCTAGATTGCCTTTGGATTTCATCAGGAAATGTAAGATTTACAGAGTAGCCGACCAAGCTCAGGACAACGGCAGGCACATCCAATCTTCATATGATAGAGAAAGCAAGACAATAAGTTTGAATTGGAATGAGCCCGAGGCCGTGGATTTAGATGATTTGATGGCACCAGTCTTGTCTTATACTCGCAGATGGGTAGACGTTCAGCATCAGAAGTTGAGAGAACAAGGCATAGCCATGTCTTTTACTTTGGAAGAGAAACCAGCCGAAGGTGGAGCCAGTGTTAGTGAAGGCAATCCTAATCCTAGGAATTCAGGTGAGGGTAACCTTCGATGTGCCAGTGAGGGCAATCTCCATTCGAGAGGTTCAAAGAGAAAGGAAAGATCAGAAAAGAAAGAGCCTTCCAAGAAAAAGCAAGGTGCCAACAAAGATCAAACACCAGGTACTTCTTCCAGGTCAGAGGATAGAACAGTTCGAGTGGAAGAGTCCATGGAATCGATGGTACAGAATGATAGGCAGGAGGAAGGACAGGTACAGCATGTTTCATCCGATGGATCTCTCCAAGACTATGATTTAGATAATGATAATGAAGTAACATCTCCTCCCAGACAAGAAGAAATAGTACATAAAGAGATTCAAGTTCAAGAGACAAGATCGAATATCCCAGATTGGTTGAAGGAAAGATTGACTAAGGTGATCGTAATTGAGGACGAGGACAGTGCAATTGATTTAGAGAGCCTCGTGGGACGTTCACATATGACAACAGAGAAAAAGAAGGCTACAAAGATGTCCAAGATGATTCGAGATGAGACTGGATCTAGAAAACTGCAGATAGCTACACCGGCAGCAGACAAATATGAGGGTGAGATCCTAGCAGAAGACTACCATATACAGACTATTGAGTTAGGACCATCCACAGCAGAGCAGACTTTAGATGATGCCACCGACACATTTGAGGCATTGAAAGACAAGTTTAGAGAAGAAGTAGAAAAGAATAGAAAGCTTGAGAAAGAGGTCGGTGCATGGAGGACATATTTCAGTCACATCAATGAACCTACTTGGGACACAGCTCTTCTAGATGCATTTGATCAGGTTATCCACTTAGAAGAGAGTATCAAGAATCTTCCCGAGATTCCAAGCACAGAAATCGAAGGAATCGTGACAAAATTCATTGCATATGCTAAGAAAGAGAATTGGAAAGGGAATAAGATTCTAGATGAAAGGTTGTTACAGATGACATGACATCTTATTTCTCATTGGCTGATACCTCCTAGATTTTTGTGCCAAATTTAATATTTGGCTATGTATTTAATGTTGTTCAGTAAAAAGGAGGTCATTTGTAACAAACCCTAATTAGGGTTTAGGTGTCATGATCTTGTCCATTGATTTATTTTCAATTTGGACCTTTCATTGTAACTGGGGATGCTATTTATACCCCCATTTTTCATTTCATTTGATAATAGAAAAATAGTGAATAAGTGTGAGAGATAATAGTTGATGTAATAGAGAGATTAGAGTTAGAAGCAATTTTTATTTTGTAGCAAGATTGAGTCTTGAAGAGAGAAATTCAAGCAATTGTTGTATATGATGACTTGGAAATCAATAAAATATTGAAGTTATGGTGTTTTGTTGCAAATTTCTTAAGTTATCTTCATGGTTGTTGGATGTACTTGAATCACGCTCAATCAAAATAGTTTGTTAATTTGAAAGGCTAAGTGTGAGATTTGATATTTGGTAGGATTCGCTATCCAAACCACTAGCTTCTTGCTGATTGTAGGAACGCCTTGCGTGGTCGACTGGAAAACATTTTGAGTCCTTAACCTTCAAGCATTTTCGCATCTAGGATATGTACCTTCGTAGTAGTGTCCTTGGTTTTTGATGCATTGAATACCATTATTACCTTAGAAGATCGCACTAATTTCAATTGAGTTGTTATCTTATGGCAAAATTGAAGTTGGTTGAGTCTTGCCAAATCTCATTCATGCTAAGTCGTTCATAGGGTTAGGCTAGATTAGACTTACTTAAATCCTGTCCTTTTTCCATTTTTTGAAAGTTCCTTTTAGTTTAGTAAAATCTTCGAACTTTTGAATCCGTAAGACGCCTTGGAGGAAACAGCAAATCACATCATACCACTAAAAAAGCTTGTCCACACGTGGAGACCCCACTAAAAGAACCTTGGAGTCCATCTAACTGATCCTTTTTGCAGATCTTCAGCAGTTAGAGACTATTTTCTCAAGAGAGGATAAGATGCCTGTCGGTATTTTATTCTGTGTATGATTGTGTACAAAATACACGTCAACAGTTCCCTACAATCCTGAGCAAAATGGAGTTGCTGAAAGAAAGAATAGGACCATTGTTGAAGCTGCAAGAGCCATGATTCATGATCAAGACCTGCAACCCTTCCTATGGGCGGAGGCATCCAAAACAACAATTTACATTCAGAATAGATGTCCTCATTGTGCTCTAAAGAATGTAACCCCCGAAGAAGCCTTTACAGGAATCAAACCTGACATTAGCCACTTAAGAATCTTCGGGAGCCCTGTGTATGTTCATGTGCTTAAGGAAAAACAAACCAAGTTGGATCCCTCTGGAAAGAAAGGCATCTTAGTAGGATACAGTGAATCTTCCAAAGCCTTCAGGATCTACATTTCAGGTGAAAGGTATGTTGAGCTAAGTAGAGATGTAACTTTTGAAGAAGATATTGCATTCAAAAGATCTAAAGCTTCATTATCTGATAATGATGATATTGTGATTGAAAATCAAGAATCAAATGTTGATTCTAACCCTGAGATACAAAAGGAGTCTATTGACCTCCCGGATTAGGAAGTTCAGGATGATCCAGCAGAACCCATGGACTCTACAGATATATCTAAGGATATTTTGGTCAGCAAGAAGAGGCCACTTTGGGTTAGAAACACCATTCAAGATGCTAAAGGATTCGCTGCTCCCAAAGGAACCTTAAGAGATAGCAAGAGACCTCAAAATCATGCCAACTACATTTCTGTAATGTGCAACATTGTCGAGTCTGAACCTCACGATGTCAAAGAAGCTATGACTCATCATGCTTGGAAGTCAGCCATGGATGACGAGTATGAGTCCATTATCAAGAATGATGTTTGGGACATTGTACCCAGACCCAAAGGTAAGTCTGTTGTTTCCTCTAAATGGTTATTTAAAATTAAGCATAATGCTGATGGTAGTATTGAGAAATATAAAGCTAGATTTGTAGCTCGTGGTTTTTCTCAAAAGGAAGGAATAGATTATGAGGAAACATTTGCTCTTGTTGCTAGATATACTTCTATTAGGTCTATAATAGCTATTGCTGCAGCTAAAGGTTGGGAGCTACATCAAATGGATGTTAAGACAACGTTCCTTAATGGTGTTATTGAGGAAGAAGTTTATATTGAGCAACCAGAAGGTTATGTAATCCATAAAAGAGACTCTCATGTTTGCAGGTTGAAAAAAGCCTTATATGGGCTCAAACAGGCTCCTCGTGCTTGGTATGAAAGAATTGATAAGTACTTACTAAGTTTAGGATTTCGTAAGAATGATGCTGATGCTAACCTTTACTTGAAAATATGTAATAATGATATGCTAATTCTGGTTCTATATGTGGATGATTTATTTCTCACCGGTGAAAATAAACTGATCATGAAATGTAAGAAAGAATTAGCCTCAGAATTTGAAATGAAGGATCTAGGTCTAATGCATTACTTCCTAGGGTTAGAAGCATGGCAAAAATCCAATGAAATTTTTCTAAGTCAAGGAAAGTACACTATTGGTATTCTGAAAAGATTTAGAATGATGGACTGTAAACCTATGTCTACTCCTATGGAATCTAACTTAAAGAAGTTGAGTGTTTCTGCAGCTAACTCTGATTTTGCAGATCCATTTGAGTCTAGGCAGTTGATTGGATCCTTGATGTATCTAGTCAATACTAGACCAGATATCTGTTATGCTGTGAATGCTCTCAGTCAATTCATGGGCATGCGTAAACTTGTTCACTTGGTTGCAGCCAAGCACATTCTGAGATACCTGCGAGGCACTATTGGTTATGGGCTGAAGTATTCACTTAATACCTCAATCTCCTTGGAAGGCTATTCAGATTCAGATTGGGCAGGAAGTGTCAAGAATAGGAAAAGTACTTCGAGTATCTGCTTTAGCTTGGGTTCTGCAGTAATCTCTTGGGCCTGTAGAAAGCAATCTTCAGTAGCATTGAGTACTGTAGAAGCTGAGTACACTGCAACATCTATTGCATTTAGAGAAGTAGTGTGGCTTCACAAACTTCTTGTTGGATTATTTGGTAAACCTAGTTGTCCTACCACTATTCATTGTGATAATCAAAGATGTGTAAAGATGTCAGTTAATCCTATGTTCCATGACAGGTCCAAGCATGTGGAAACTCATTATCACTTCATTCGGGATATGGTGCAAAGAGACAACATTCAGCTGAAGTATATTAGTACAGATGAACAAGTTGCAGATATTCTTACCAAACCCTTATCCAGAGTGAAGTTTGAATACTTTAGAGACAGACTTGGTATTGTGGAAAATGAAACTCTGGTTGAGAGGGAGCTTCAACCTTAGTGATTCTCTTCTGCAGGGTTGTCCATTCTTCGCTTGTGTGCAAGAATGGAAGGTTCCATTCTATGCTTGTGTGCTAGATGGAAAATTGTAATTATATAAAGACCCACTTGTGTATTACACCTTCTATGCTTGTGTGCTAGGTGGGAGATGTAATTCTATGCTTGTGTGCTAGATCCATTCTATGTTTGTGTGCTAGATGGAACTCTAGAGGTTCAGATTATGTATTCTTTTCTTCCTTAGTTAAGAGGGAGTATTGTTTGTAACCAGGCTCAGAAAAGGGGATTCGGATTGCCTAAGGCAACATTCGAATCCCTAAAGGGCTGGGCCCCCTTTCACCAAGCCATAACGTGTAGGGCTGGACCCTACACGCCAAAGAGGGTAGCGTGCTCTTAAACAGGGCCAGCCCTATAATGAACACACCACACTAAACCAATTTGGCGCCAAACATATATATTTAATTAAGGCCAACTTAAGGTTATATGCACATATAAATAAAGATCATTTGCCAAGTTCAATACATCCATTCATTCATGCAATTAGTGAAATCCATCTGCTCCTTGGTGTGCGAAAATAAGAGGTGAACTGGGCGAACTTAGTCAAGGAAGACAAAGCAATTTCAGTGCTCCTTATTACTGTTAGATGGTGCATTAAAGAGCAGACTTGGTGAATATAGAAGTGCAGACCTGGTGTGCTAAAAGGGCAGATCTAAATCATTCAAGTGCATAGTTTGAAGATTCCAGATCTGAGACACATGACTTGAGCTAAGTATTGTATTGTTACAATTCAGAAATACAATTCAGAATTGAATACATAATCTGACTTGTGGGTCTTTAGTGCTGGGTATTTCCTCCTTGGAGGTTTTCCCAGGGTAATTGAGTTTGTCTCTTGTGCACTTGGTTTCTCTCTTTAGTTTACTTGCTTATCATTTATTCAATGTTAATCTGAAATTAAAGTCTGATCGCTGGTCTGAGACACAAAAACTAACAATCTAGAGCTGACATTTTGTAGATAAATAGTTTCTGAAAAGTTCTTGAGATGAACTAGAGATTGGGGAAGAGAAATTCTGTAATATACCCTTCCGCATAGTCGCTCCAGGAGGACTTATTAGCCTATTTAATTTCTATAGGCTATAGTTAGAATCAAGGGAATGAATTAATTTAATTATTTAATATTATCCCTCAAAAGTAAATCATAAGGGCAATATTACTTAATTAATTTATTAAAGTGACTTTATTGGTTAATTAAGTGAGAATTTGATAAAGTCACTTTATTTATTTCCATCAAGTTCAAATATAAAATTAAAAAATGAAGGAAAATCAAAAGGATAAGAAGAGGGAAAGCCAATAGGCATCTCCAGTGGTTATAAAAGGGCAGCTTGGGCTTCTCTTTGGGATATGCTTGGTTTATTTCTCATATTGTTTTTGAGAGCTTCTTGAAATCTTGAGCCCTAGGATGAAACCCCTAAGGGTTTGCTAGTTTTGGTAGTGCAACTATCTACCCTAGCCAAAGTTGGAGATATCATCCAGGTATCTCATGCTATAGTTGCAGTGAGTTTTGAATTTGTGAAGTCTTCTATGGAGACAAATTTGCAATGAGTTTTGATATTTACAGGAGAGTTCATAAAATATATGTCTTGCGGGGAGATTTTGCTTGAAAGTTGAAAAATTATATTTTTGAATATTTTAATGGTGATTTATTCATTGTGGATATCTACTTTATTTTTGGCATGAAGATCGAATTAAAATTGGCCACTCTTCCTAAATTCCTAGCATAAGAAAATAAAGAATATCAGTTGATTAAATTAAAGGGAAATTTTGGAGTATCGGGCTGAGTATTCTTTGGTACCCTGATGCTAGTGGGACTCCTGTTCTCTCCTATGGCGTGAGTTTGAAATTAATAGCCTGGCTTGCGTGACTATTATTTCCTAAGCGCAAGGTTTTGCCTCAGTTGTGGGGTATTTAAATCTAGGAGCGGCTTCAGAGTTTGGTGTGAGGAATGTTTCAAGACATCGGCTCAGATTTGTGACATATCGTGGGTTCCTCTTGAAGGTTGGTGTAGGATTGGTGTGAGTGTCATGTCCCCTTTCTAGAATAGACATCAGAGACGAAGTAGTTGGCCTATCATTGGAGTCTTGTAGGCTAGCAGAGGTTGATTGGGACTCATTCAGTGCATATAGTGATTGGATTTTGGCTTTACAGGCAGTTTGGAGCCAGTTTGGAGCAGTTCCTAGATTTTAGGGGAGATCCCTAAATTTTAGGAGGTTGTGACTGTTGCCAGTCGTGAGGTTATTCATGACCTTTCAGATGGTTTCAGTTTCAGGAGATTTGGATGTGTTTCCTAGTTTCTAGGAGCATCCCTAAATTTTAGGGATGAGACTGCCAGTTGATCCATGATTTCCGACATCAGTCACAGACAGGTGACAGGTTCAGTTTCAAGCTTTTGGTGCGTTTCGAGCTTTCTATAGCTATTTGGGTTATATTTTTAATATATTTAAATATTTCCTATGTTAGCGTTTTAATATTTTAAATAAGGCTATGTCTATAGCCATTTCGGAGTAATAAGGGGTTTTTGGCTTCATCTGGATTCGTATGCTCATGTGTTATAGCTCGTTGGAAAGGTCTTGAACTTTTCTAAATGATTTTCACTTGCCAGGGTCCTTTTGGCGCTTGGAGTTATTTTATATTGAAAAAGTGGTGTTTTCTCTATACTTGGGCGCCCAATATTGGGAAATATGACTTTATATTAAAGCGCATTTTTCATATATCTTTAGGGTTCAATTTGGAAGGAAAGAGATATAAGGAGAAAGAAACCTAATTTCTCATTATCTTTTACATATTGAAAACTTGTTTGGTGCGATATTGCTCTGGTAGACCAATTCTTCAATCTGGGACGCAAACCCCATGATTGGTACTGGCTGGGACGTAGCCCTCAGCTATTGATTGGCAGTGGATTCTTTTGGCAGTGGCATTATTGGTCAGAGTGTATACGCCATTCCTTGTGGAGATTCAGATTGCTTGGTGAGGGTTTCAGCAGGGTGGTTGAATTTCCCAGCTGGGGCGTGATTGTTTCAGCTTGATGCCACCATTACAGCAGGTACACTTTACGTTGGAAGTGGTGAAGACTTTCATTCAGCCATAGCTGATGTTCTTGGTTTGTGTTCATCATCTACCCTTCAGTTGGCGCCATTATTGGATGTAAGCACATCCCCAATGCGTAGGGAATAATCTGGATATTATAAATCAGAAATCTGCCTGGTACGATTTGTATCAATTCTGATTTAATTGAATGTTCTTACTTGTTTCAGCTTCCTTCCTTATTTGCTGTTCTTTATTCATTACTTGCTTATATATTCAAAAAAATACAAAAAGAAACCAAACATTCTGCAGCTTCTCTCTATTCTATAAGACCATCAGCAAAATCACAGGAAAATATAATTTATTATTTTAAAAATTATAGCAGATCAGCAAAATCACAGGAAAATATAATTTATTATTTTAAAAATTACAGCAGATCAGCAAGGGGATCCATCAGGGATCTTTCAGTGAGATTGCGGTTCCTTGTTCATTAGTAAATACTGCCCTATTCTTGCACATCATTTGGAGTCCATAGTGGGGGCTCCATATTCATATTGTGGCCTGGGTTTCCAATGGATATCTCTTTGAGGTAACATCACCATTCTTCCCTTACCATAAGGAGCTGCCTGGTCGACTTGATGATTGGGGATAAAGATTAATGCCTAGCGCCTTTCCAAATGCAGGCATTACTCTCCTGCATCAATCATTGTTTCATGATTGCTGAGCGCAGGGAATAATCAAGGTGCAATTCATTCATCTGTTCTTCTATTTTGTGTAATGAATCAATAAAAACATTCTGGACTTTATCATTTATCCAGCACCGAATATAGCAGAAATAAAGTAAATTATATTCTTGGCATCTGTTGTTATCATCTTTGGTATTATTCTTCACTGCTGTCCTTATCATATTGGTCTGCAAGAATAACTGGAAACTTGTTCATTATATTGTTTGTTACAATTATGTGGTAGCAAAGTGCAAAAAATTGGATAAAACCAGTTAAGGATTTTTACAAATTGAAAATTGTGAACTAGAATTTTTGCATTTCTAAATGAAAGTTATGATGCCTTAAAACTTGTGAAGTTGATATATCTTATGATTTAGCCAAGAAATCCAGCAAAAAACTATCTGTTCAAATTTTCTTTTGGAGGACGGTAATGCACAAAAAAATTGTTTCCTTGCCAGGATCAAAAGAAGACTTGGCTTCTGTAAATATGTTTTGTCTTTATTTCCGTCTATTTTCATCTCTCTGGGCAATGAAATGAAACAACTTACAAACATTCAATAACAAAGATAGAACAAGGAAATTGACATTAATAGGTGACACCAAAGATTTGGATAGGGTTCTAACTTCTAACTATCAATATGATTAGACTTGATAATTTCAGAATAGTTCTCTTTGATTTGATGATTTTAGAATGTTCGATGCCTTTAAATATGCATCTAATTACTGAGCTCTAGTTTACAGAGCTGACTTATGGAAAACCCTACATGTGGTACATTTCCCATTGATTTTGCATACTAGCCAGTCATCGGATCATTAACAACTGACATGTATCACAGGGATGGTGATTGTTGTCACATGGAGCAGCACAACTCCATGCCTACATGCATTAACATGTGGCAGAATTGTTGAATGCAGTCATTAATTTATGATTATATGTAAACTCACACTTGCAGATTATGTTATATTTGATTTATATTTAAATAATGCATTCACTTTCAGTAATCCATGGTATGGATTTACTTCAATTCGGTTATGCATGTAATGCATTTGCGTTTAGAGGGATTAGCTAAATTGATATTTAATCTAATTCACAGATTGAGGTTATGTCAATGTTACGTGGGGATACATCACCCAGGCTTTTCCAGCCGTTACCATCCCAGAGATGTTTTGGGACATAGGGATGGCTAGGAAGGGTCCCCGATCAGTGAAAAAACAAGGGATGTCCCAGAAATAGGCAAAAATTGGCATGGGATGGCAGGGAACTGCAGGCCATCTCTGGGAGAGCCAGCTGTCCTATGGCACAGTATGAATAAAACAAAACAAAACAGAAAAGTAAGAATAAATACAGGATTCGGATATTAGACATCCTCTCCAGTTCTTTTGTTTGATATGAAGAAGCACATTTTCATATGCATCAACTATTGTATTTTTATACTTTGTTCAGGGATAGGCTATTGCATTAGAATGTTTCTTGTGTACCCACACTGTGCAACTAATAAAATATGAATTTGATGTTTGACAAGGGATAATAGAAGTCTTTTTCGAAGATTACAGTTTGAAACTTGATATACAAATGTATAGCACAGTCTAACCTTTAAAGAAGGAATTGTGTTTGCAGTTGCACATATCTCACAGCTCATATAATCCTAAATTCTATAATGCAAATAGTACGTGTCATCTTATAGGTTGCAGAGTCCGTGCCTAAGAAATAACTATAATCCACTATCAAGATATTATGAAAAAAATGAAAAATTCCTATTCTTTGTGAAATATTTTGCACAATTTTTTAAAATACTCTATTTTTGATGTAGTGCTACAGATGATTATCAGGTGTGGTGGCAGATTTTCAATGTTTTTGACATTTTGTAGCTGTAATTAGTAGCCTTCTAGCATTTTGTTGTAAGTGTTATATCATATATATGCACATTGACAATGAAAGCAATGAAATTTTTATTAATTTGTAATTCTTATATCATATATCAACTGTCATGTGAATTCTCAATTCAGTTCTAATATTGTGTAATATGATTCTATATCAGATATGATGAATGCCTTTTATACGAGTCATTGAAATTCCTATATCTTTGATATTCTCCCTATTTCTTAATTGACATACCCTGCCATTCCCTGAAAAAGGCCTTACATGCCCAACCACCCCAGAAACACTTCTTGTTCTTCTTGTCCATTCCCATCCCAGAATCACCGTGGAACATAGGGTTCCATATATGGAGCATCTCTGCAAATTGAATCTCTCTGAGTTTCTTAAATTTTTTTGTCCTGTTGCTCTGTCTGCTTTGCAATAATATTGGAAGTTCATAACATCTTATCAGTAACTTGGTAATCTGCATCAATGTCAGATGTGGTGAGTGAGAAAAACTAGTTGTATTTTCTTTAACAAGCAAACTGTTATAAATGCAGGAAATGGAACGTTCTGCAGATGTTCTTGCAGCTGGCTTGCTTGAAGTTGCAGATCCTGAACTTTCAAGCAAATTCTTCCTCCATCAGGTAAACTAACCTTGGTAGATATGCCTGAAGATTACCCCCAATATTTAATTTCAGTTTTGTTTGTCCTTCCTTGCACTGCCCTTGACTTTGCCAAACCCCCTGCATGCTTGTGGGCATAAAATTGTTATCTTTGGTAACATGTATATTTTAAATTTGCACTTCTCAAAATGGTTATTTCAAAAGAATTCTGTAAATTCTAATTATATTATATCTTTGCAATGTTCAGCGGTGGATGGCTGATGCAACAGATTCTGAAGATTCTGTTATCAAATCTCGACCAAATTGGGTATCTTATAGAGCCAAGTATTTTAAGGACAAAAAAGAAAAGGGGACCAGAAAGAAGCAGCAAGGAGATCTTTATAAAACATATGGCACCCGTGTAATTCCTGTGTGAGTACTTGCATTTCTTCTCTCATTGTTTTAATAATGGGGTGACTACATAGCCATTTTTTATCATCATTTGTAAGGTTTTGCAATAATTCACTTTTTATGTTAGTTATTGTCGGTTGAAAATTTTGTACACCTCAACAGCTGTACAAAATTGTGGATTTCAGCCACAACATGTGAGTAAATACTCTCCTAATTCTAAGGGAAGGCTCCCCCTATATAAACTAATTTAATACGGATGGGACAACAGTTTTCCTTCTTCTTTCAAGAAAAACTATATTCTTTCCTCTTCACAGAAAAGAATAGCAGTTTAAAGCAAATATCAGTAATAACTTGTACCATGAAATGAAAAAGAGGAAATGAAGCTTCCTCCGGGACTGGAAAACAATATCAAGCTCAAAGTCTTGAATATCTGCAATCCTATCAACCTTTTGTAATAATAACTTTTTAGAACCAAATGCCAATATATAGCTGCACAAAGTCTGCAAATAGAATGCACTCTAAAACTAATCTATATGAGAATCTATCACAAACACAAAGTCTTGAGATACTTCTCAACTCCAATTTTAATTCTTAAACTAATTTCACTCCCAATAGCTGCAACACAAAGTCTGCAATTAGATGAAGTGAAGCTCTGTTTAGCAGCCTTCTACAATCTTAAAAGTAAGCACAACGATATACTTGTTGATGTGTTTTTCATGCACATGCGAACACAGAATAAAATACCTAAAGGTACCTTATCCTCTCTTGAGCAAAGTTTCCCGATTGCTGAAGATCTCACAAAAAGGGATCAATCGGAAGGACTTCAAGGTTCTGCTTTGTAGGATCTCTACTCGTAGATAAGCACCAGTGGTCGTTGTGTTTGTTGTTTCTTCAAGGGGCCTTACGTACTTTCAAATAAAGCTTGTCCGTGCTACTATCTTTCCAAATGAGGAAACAGGATTTTCCTAATACTAACAGATTTTCAAAAAAGATCAAAAGATAAAGTTTCAAGGAAGAGGTACTTAAACTAATCCTAAGAGTGACTTAATGAGGACTGGTCTTGATAAGATTTTACCAATTTCAGTATCGCCAAAGAATTACAACTCCACTGGAATAGGTGCGATCTTCTAAGGGGATTCAACGATTTTCAAATAACCAAAGAGATAGATACTATCAGGGAGATACATATCAATACTTCTAATGATGATTGGACTCTTAATCAATCTTAATATTTCCAGTCGACCACACAAGGCGTTCTTATCTTACAATCAGTAAGAAGCTAGTGGTTTGGTATGTGAGTCTTATCGAAGATTAGACACAACATTCGTCCTTCAAACTTAAAATTTAAATGCTATCTCTACTAAGAGTGATTCAAGAAGATAAACAACCATGAAAGTAGCCACAAGGATTGCAACAAAACACCATAACTTCAATATTTCATTGATCTCATAGCCAAATAAACAACAATTGTTCAACTTTCTCTCTTCACTACTCAATTCTTTGCTACTAACAAAATTAAACTTGCTTCTCTCCAACTTTCTAACTTTTCTAACCTTTCTTACCCTTCTAACCCTTCAAAATGAAATGAGTGAGGGCTTATATAGCATCCTCAAATACAATGAACGACCCTGATTAAAAGAAGATTGATGGCTGAGATTTTGACACCTAAACCCTAATTAGGGTTTGTTACAAAAAAGTCCCCATTTAGATAAACATTATTAGTCCATAGCCAATAAAAATTGGCACAAATAACGAGGAGACATAGACCAATAGGAATTAAGCTGCCACATCATCTTATAACAACTTTTCATCTAGAACTTTGTTCCCTTTCCTATGCTCTTTTCTAGCATATTCAATGAATCTGGACACAATTCCCTCAATCTCAGCAATGGGAATCTCAGGAAGATTCTTCATTCGTTCTTCCAAGTGAAGGACTTGATCAAAAGTAGTGAGAAGAGTCGTCTCCCACCCAGGCTCAAGTTCTTTGGTCTTCTCAATCAAGAACATAGTAGCATACATTTGATCTCGCTGCCTTTCTGTGACAATGTTCTCTTCCTTGCAAAAGATGACCTTGATTCTGTCTTCCAATTCTTGGATGTCCACATCTGTCTCGATCTCAATCCGTCTGTCAAGGATGGTACACAACACCTCAAACACCTTGTCTTGAACTGGATGGATGGTGCCTTCAACTCGGCTGCATTTGGTGTTGACGTCTTCGAAAAGAACTTCCTTCATCTGGAGCATAGCTGACCATTGCAGGAGGCTATGGGTTCCTCCATCCATTATATTTTCTTGTGCTAGAATCCGTCTTGGTGTCTCCAATATTGCTCCACTTGGACACTATCCTGGTCTCCAATTCATGATTTTTCTGATCCTCCTTGATGAGAGCCTGCTGAGTAGTGGATCCTCTGGCCTTAGGGGTCGTCATTTGATACCTACACAAAAGCTTAAAGTTAGGGTTTGAGCATAATACCTTAAGGTATGGGATTTAAGTCTTTTCAAGGAAATAACTAAATATTAATTTGAAAATAATGTGATAAATCCTAGAATTATGAATTTTCAAATTAATATTAATTGAGAATTGAAATCAGATTGTACAAGACTTAGATTTTCAAAGGATTGCTATGGAAATCAAACTAAAATCTTGAACAAACTTTCAAAAATCTGATTATTCATACCTCTCCCTTGATTTTTAGCTATCAACCTTTGAAGAATGAATGAAGGAAGATGAGAATTTGCTGGACAGGATGTTTAATTTGAATTTCTGGTCCTTTCTTTGATGAATTCAATCCTCAATTGGCCTTCAAGAAGAAATTTGCCTTCAACTAGCCTTCAAATACCTTCCAAATTCTGGAAATTTGCCTTCAACTAGCTAAATTTCGCACCTCCAAATCTGCTCTTCAAGTTTGCATGAGAGACAATGAATGAATGATTTGAATTTGTCAAAACACACCTCCCTTATATAGGGCGCTCACTTTGCTTTGCCTCAAGGCCGACTTGGTAAAGGCTTAAATAAAATAAAATAAAACTCCTCCACAAGCTTGGCCGACTTGATAAATAAGTAAAAATAATAAATCTTGGGCGCCAAATTGTGATTTTTTGATTTTTTAAATTAATTTCAAAGCCTAAGGTTGATCTTTTTATTTATTTTAAGGCTTAGGAAATTAATTAATCAATTAATAAGTGCCTTAAACCATGCGAATTTGTCTTAGTCTCCCAAATGTGTTTGATTGGCAAATTTAATGGAAAGATTTAGGCTAGCTTAGCGAATGCTAAAGCTTGATCAAGGTTTGATGAATCTTCATTCTCCTTAGGCACTAGAATGTTCATAGTTTAGGTCTCTTCGAGGAGGCTTGTTTGAACTTTTTGTCTAGGTTTATTCACTCCTCACAATCTAGATTTGCCTTCTTTCATGTTCTTGTCATCATAATTTTGCAACTTGCCTTTGACTTAGCCTAAACAAGGTGAATAATTGGTGTCTTCAAGGATTTCGCCCTGGACCCTTTGGAAGGGTCAGGAGCGATTTTCTTGATTAGGCCTTAAATACCTCATTCTTTCACTTCAAAATCCTCCGGAAGGTGAATATATGCTTGTTTTGGCCCAAAAAAGTCTAGGATTTCAACTTTTAGTCTTTCACATGGGTAAATTAGGTGAAAATGGGAATTTCGCTCTGGACCCTTTGGAAGGGTCAGGAGCGAAATTCACCTTTTAGGTCAAAACTCACCTTTGCTTGATCATCAACCTTCTCTAAGGCAATCTCTAGGGTCCATTCACCTTGGCCATTGACTTGGCTTAACAATATTTTGAAGGAAACACTGCATTTTGGGAATTTCGCTCTCGACCCTTTGGAAGGGTTAGGAGCGAAATTCACTCTTTAGGCCTAATTTCCAATCTCCTTCACCTCAATTCATCTAAACTCCTTCAGTTTGAATCCATTTCTCAACTTGGCAGTATTGGTTTGATTCTCACAAGGCCAAAAAGGTCAAATTTGCTCAAAAACCTAGCCAGGGACAGGACCTATGCAAAATTTCGCTCTGGACCCTTTGGAAGGGTCAGGAGCGAAATTCTCATTTGAGCTCAAAATATGCATCTTTGATGGTCAAAAATCTTTCCAAGGAATTCCAAATAGCCTCTTTCATCTTTGTTTAGGTCTGACTTCACTCAAGTCTTGAAGAAAAAGGTGGTTTTAAGGTTTTTCGCTTTGGACCCTTTGGAAGGGTCAAGAGCGAATTTCTTGCTTGTAGTTCACTTCTTCATCATTTCAACTTCAATCCACCTCACAAGGCAAGGAAATACTTCTCCTCTTTCATCTAATCCAAGTTTGATTTGATTTTGCAAGGCAAAATAGGTGATTGAAGGATTTTTGCCCTAGACCCTTTGGAAGGGTCAGGAGCGAATTTCTTCCTCTGGCCTAAAATCATCATTTTTGGAGACAATCATCAACTCAAGGGCAATCTCAAGGGCATCTTTTACCTTGGTCTAGGCATAGGTTGTCATAAATTTGAAAGGAATAGGTAGATTTTAGGATTTTCGCTCTGGACCCTTTGGAAGGGTCAAGAGCGACAATCTTATTTTAGGGCTATTTTGCCATCCTTTCAACTTCAAATCACCTCCAAGACTTAGAACACCTCGCCTCACTCCTCTCTAGGTCTTAAAAACCAAAATCTTGACTTGATTTGCAAGGAAAAAGGGTGATCTTAAGAATTTCGCTCTGGACCCTTTGGAAGGGTCAGGAGCGAATTTTTCATTTGGCTTCAAAATTTGCATTCTTGGCAACCAAAATCCACTCTAAGGCAATCCAAATGACTTCTCGCAGCCTTGTCCAAGTTTGGCTTTGCTCAAATTTTGGAAGAAAAGATGTTTTTTAGGATTTTCGCTCTGGACCCTTTGGAAGGGTCAGGAGCGAAAATCACTTTTAGGCTCAATTCCTTCATCTTTCATGGTTTCTAGCAACTGAAAGTCACTCTTAGGGGCAACTTCTCCTTGATTTTACCTTATCCCACACTTGATCTAGCAAAAAACTGATAGCAAAGAGAAGTTTTGAGAGAATTCGCTCTGGACCCTTTGGATGAATCCATAGGGTATGAGTAAAGCCTTAGATGGCCCCCATTGATGAACCCGAACCCAAACCAATAGGTCCAAGGGGGTGAACTAGTAACTAAGGTTTATATTACTGCAACACATATATGCATGCATATTACATACATATTACAAACATATACATATACATATACATATACATATACATATACATATACATATACATATATCTATTTGTATACATACATACATACATACACACACATGCATGTACAAATGATAAACATAAATGCATACATCTATACACACAAACATAGACATACACAAATATCTAGTATGGCCTAACTTGAACTCACAATATAGCTAGAAACAAGTTCTTCATCCATTGAATGAGTAGGAATAATATAAGAATCTAACTACACATACACATACACATACACATACACATACACATACACATATATGTACATATGTGTATGTATGTATGTATGTATGTGTGTGTGTATATATATATATATATCAATTGGGTTGTCCTTAAATGGCGAGGCCATAAGGTTCTTAAGATGGATATCCATGTTCAAAATCACCAAATTGATGTTTATAGTTGTAATTCCAAGTGGTGGCTCTTGGACTTCCATTATGGCTTTGAAGTAGATTAAGTGGCTTCTAAGTTGAATGTGTTGAAGGGGAGGAGTCCCTCGTGTGACCTCAGTTGTGTGGGTCTACATATATCCTTTGCCTAATCTTTGGTACTCGTTTGTGATCACTTGCATGTAATAGGTAGCTAATATGAAAAATCCATATACTCAAATCCATGTCTTGGTATCTTAAATACTTAAATAGTACATTTAATGTAGATATAAGTATTCTTGATACCATTGATTTGAATAAAGTTGGTAAACTAGGGGACAATAAAATGGTTGTGGAGCATGATATTTAAATCTCCAAAACCCCCTAAAATAAAAAATCTTGAAATCCTAAAACCACACCGAAACCTAAACCTTGAAATCTTGCAAGCAAGAACCCTAAACTATGAAACCACAAACACCTAAAATTCCAAAACACTAGAACCCTAAAACAACGAAGCATTAAAACCCCAAACCCTATAACCAGAAAAACTTAAAACACTAAAACCCGTAACTCCATATACTTATATCTGGCCTAAGCCAGCCAAACAGAAACCGATTTTCTTTTTGTTAAACTACCAAACTTGAACCTGAATCCACAACATAGCCAAAAATAAGTTCTTTATTCAACGAATGAGCAGGAATAAATATAATAATCTAGCACCCTTCTCACTGATCTCTCTCTTGGAAACATGAAAGCGAACATTTTTATATATGCAAATTGAATTATGTGCAGCAAATTTCTAGTGGTCATTATTGTATGGGCATTATATTTAAGGTAAACTTTTTCTATTATGATTTTTGACACAACGATAAAGTTATGAAGTATGCTGATGACAGGCTTCCATTTCTCGGTCTGTTGTCAATTTTAATTTCAAAACTAATGGATAGTTTTGTGTGCTATTAAAACATTTACATTTCTTGTGAATAACTCAGTTTGGCTGTATATTTGTTGTCACAGTTTTGTCCTATCGCTAGCTGGCATGGACAAAGAGCTATTAATGGAAGGAGAAACACAAGTCTGGACAGGCAATGATGTTGTAATAGTCCTTCAACATGAGAATGATGAATTTCCTTTGAGGTGGGTCTTTGATAATACTTATCAGGTTAAGGTTTCTGATTTTCTACTCCATTTCCTATTTATATATTTTTTCAGTGGATCTTTATGAACTGTATTTTACATTGTAATCTTTTCAGCTTGTTTCATGTTTATTGAATTTGAATTTGTAATTACAGTGTTTTGTATTCTCAATGTCTACAATATATTCTTAACACATACTCCATTAATGTGTATATTGATGCTATTTTTTACTGGTTCAATTTGTTGCTTATGTATATTGATGCTTCTTTGTTGCTTTGCCTTGTCAAAGCTTATTCAGTAGTTTTCCTGATGCATTAAAATCATTAAGTGCCACTGTCTCAATTGGTATTTATTTCTGTAATGGGATTTTCTGGCTCCCTTTGTGCATCACATTCGTGCATAGTTGCATAGCAAGATTATGGGTTGTGCATTTATAAACTGGTACTTACATTAAATTTGAAAAATGGGAAATCATTTAATCATCTAGTTAATCCTGATACCCTGTTTTAAAGTTGCTTTGCTATTAGTTGGTTTCATGATATCAAAACTTCACTGAGATTTGAGCAACTGACAATGCATTGTTTTTTTTTTTTATAGTTATGTCTCAGAAACAAAGAGAAGATATGCTGTTCCAATGAATTCACAACGCCATATTATAGCTGGATTAGCATCAGTAGTTGGTGGATTGGCGGCTCCATATGAAAAAGCCTCCCATATTCATCAAAGACCAGTTTTGAACTGGTTATGGGCAACAGGGTGTCATCCCTTCGGTCCCTTCTCAAATGTTTCCCAAATTAGCCAGATGCTTCGAGATACTGCTTTGGTAAGCTTAGCATGATTTTCAGTCGTTTTACGCAATTCTGATTTCTTGGAAGTTCAGAACGTATTCAGAATTTTTAAATAGAAGTGAGTTGGAGTGGTCTTTAAAGATAATACCCCATTTTAGGTCTATTAAGCATATTTTATTATTTTCTATTCTCATCTAGGCTTCTGTGCAGTCAATGCTATCATTTGTCTCCTGTTCATAGTTAATTTCCTTTTTATATTTGCCAGCTGGATCTGGGATTCTGGCTTTCACCTAGGTCCTCCACTACCTGAAAATCCTTAAGAAGTAAGGAGGAGGAAGTGATTTCTGACTGGCAGATTCTGACAAGGAAAATCTAACTAGCTTGTTGTGACCCATGTCTCTGAAAACTGCTAGAAATATATTAATAAAACATAACTTTTGTGGTGCAAATCTGCGGACTCACAAATTGTGACATTTCTGAAACATATTTCTATGCATGAAACATGAATGTGTCTCCTTTTGAACTTGAGATGCTAATGGTGGAATTTGGAACACATTATTATTTGGAGGAATTTGTATTTTGAATAAGAAATACTTGTAGGTTATCATTTCCACAATTCCTTATTTGAAATTGAATGTAAAAAATTCATGTATACATATATGCACACACACACACGCACACACACACACACACACAACAAGCATGCATGCATGCACGTGCACACACAAAATGATGCAAAGGCCAGAAAAATGGTCTAAGCTCACCAGAGGCATCAATTGCCAGTCCTGACCATGTTCAATTGGTTAATGTTTCGAATATCTTCACAAGGACAGCCTTGACCACAGGGGCTTTATCATCATGCAACTCTTTAACATTTACATTGTCAACATTATTAGTATCTCCAGATTTGATTACCTAATTTTGAACAGATTGGTTCAACAAAGACAAAGAATGAGAGAAACTAATAAGGGACCTTTTTCTTTCTGCATAGGAGATCATACTTTGACAACTTCACATCTATAAACTCTTCTTCAATTATCTCTGCAGACAGCTTAGACATTGGAGCTACAAGAAATGGAGTGGCTGCATTTGAGTAATGATGCTTCCTGAAAAATGTATGACACAGACATTACCTTTAACTATACACTCTAAATTTAACAGAGACATGTTTGTGATTAATAGATTAACTATTTAGGTTTGTTACCCTTGAAAAAGGTATGATGCTTTGCGCAACTGACTATGTGAAAATTGTGTTGACAGCACTTTTGGTAACTTGATTCAATGAAGAAATGATGCAAGAAAATCAAGAATAAACTTCTGATAGAAATTTGCAATTGCAAAGTTTGCTGAAGGTGTTTGGTGCAAATTGTTCTTGAGTGTCAGTTTCTATCTAGATGTATCCCATGCAAATCTATGATACACCCAAGGTATTGCATCTCCTGTGTCGTAAAAGTACATTTCATGATGTTGGCACAGAGCTTGAACTCTTGCCAAGTATTGTGTAGATGCTCCTTGAGAAGCACACAGGAAACACTGAGAGGGAGGGGTTGGGGGGTGAATCAGTGTTTCAGATTTTTCAAAACTTCTGCAAACTCAAGAAACCATGAAACCATTTAACACATATATAAACATGCAAGCATAACACACAACAAGAACACAAAATTTTCTCGTGGAAAACCCTTTCGGGTAAAAAACCACGGCTTAAAAGTTTCTTATTAAACTCAACACATTGGCACCAACCCAATCAATACAACAGTGAGTTTCAACTCACAAAGGGCACCAACCCTTTCAAGATGTCAACTTATCAAAACTGAAGCACCAACTTTAACCTTTCAAAATCTGAAGCACCAACTTCAACTTATCAAGACATTTAATGAATCTAGCTGATTGAAACTGCTCAGAAGTAAATAATTGAACACTTGCTACAATCTGAAGCAAAATCTCTTTCGATAACTGATATGAAGACTCCTTATTAGTATGTCACTGTTTTGTCCAATATGTCCTTAGGAACTATTTCAGAAAGAACACTGCTTACACTTCTAAAGATGATGATAACACAATGTGAAACTCGAACCACACACAGCTACTTCAACGTTAGACTTCTTCACTGCCCAGAAAGCACTACACCTTCACACCCTTTGCAGCACCACACAACTGATACACCTGGCTCCTTTCATTTACAAAAAATTCACAACAAAAGCCATCATTCAAAATGAAGGCTCCAGATATATCATGTTTTTCTGCCATCTCCTCATAAAATCCAAATAAGCCCCGACTTCCCATTATTTTCTCACTCACAACAAAGAAAAATAAAGGCTCTTCAAAAATATGAATACTCAACTCCACCAAAAGAATCGACTCAGGTGCTAAAAAAAAACTATGACTTCCCAGTCAAGAAAATGATTACACAGATTCTGCGATAACCTCTTCTTGTCGTTGCATCCTCCATCATCATTAATTCAAAACATTTTTACAAGACTTCCAGTATATGCTGAGTTTGTGTTTCTTCTATGTCTCCCGATGTGCACATCAATTCAAATCTAACACCCATTAAAAATGTCTTCTCACTTGGAACAATAACTGCAGGCCATGACATCCACTATACACACCAGATTTTCAAAAAGCTATGCACGATTTTTGACTTCACGTTTTTAATACCCCGTAATCTTTTTATGTGCTATATGCTACAGCCAATTTTGTGTAAAAACCAACACTTAATTTTTCGATTTCAACCATATAGGTTCGCTACAGCATGTTCCCATCCTTCATACATTGAATTCGTTCTTTTAAAAATTGCCCATCAAAACATCACCCACTCTAACAGAGGTATGAAAAAAAACGTTTCTCTAATTAATTCTTCCTCAGTATGCTCAGCACGACTTCAAAAAATACCATCCGATAAATTCATCACGACTTCATGAAATACAAACAGAAACGGCTCCACATATATTCGCTCCAGCCAAACCATGTAGACCATAAATTTACACGTTACGCACAATCATATTCAAAAAACAGCAGCTCAGGAATAACAAAAAATGAGCTGCCCACGGCCTCCAGCATCTCTGAAATAGTCAGAAAAACATTCTATATTCCTGCCGATATGTAACATCCCTTGCTAAATCTGATCTCTAATTGCTGATTTGGACCTCAAGGAATATTGTCAAACAGTTGTCATGAAACCTCTATCTTGCTGTCTTTTGTTTTCAGATTGTTTTTTGTTTACTTGGAAGGGTTTCAAATGAAGTTTAAATGCTTGCAATTGATTACTAAAATTTCTAGGCCAAGAGCTAAAAATGCAGATGCAATCCCTTTTGTCTTTTGAATGCACACATATGACTTCTACATGTAAAATGTGCACCTACAGCCAATGGACATTTTAACAAACACTTCTCATGCATCTTAAGATAACCAATATGCAGCAATTAAGCATTTTGACAAACAAATGGCATGCAACCTTGTACTACCTTCATTTTATGCTAAACCAAATACAAGTTGGAATGCACGACGCGTATGATGATTTCAACTATCCAATATTCAATGCCAAGACTCTTGGCTCACAATCTAAATGCCCTCACAAGTTTGATAAAATGTGCATCTACAACAACAACTAGCAGATTGATATGACAATGCATATAAACAATAAGGAACCTAATGTACAAATTGATATGCTCTATAACAATGTTGCAACCCTTGATGCTAATGAAATTTCACAATTTTTGATGAAATTGTGCCCTCTATGTATGCCGCCCTTGCTGTAGTATATCAGTCCTCAGAATTAATTAATTGCAGCCTTGAGACATCTCCAATTTATTCCAAAAAATGACCTCCAATATTCACAAATTTGACTGTTGGTTACAGCCAACTCAAATCCAACCCTCAGAAGATCTTTCACCACCTTAGGTAGCTGTCACAATGAAGATACTACGTTCTTCAATGCCCTGATTTGCAGAAATGCGAAAACCCTTGGGTTTGCCTTCTCCAAATGCCAAGAAATTAACACTAATCTCTCCCTTTAAATAACACTTTATCACTTATAATAAAGTATACTTTTAAAGCATTTAATATATCATCTCTTAAAGTGGGCCTCCAATATAACTTAAATGCACTTTAAATAATTGACTTCATAATTCATTAAATAACCCTCTCATAATAAAGTCAATTAGATATTTAAATGATGTGCATTTTAAATTAATTAATTAATTATTATCATTAAAGTACAACTTTAATAATAATAAAAATGCCTTAATTTCCACAATAATGCATATAATTCTTTTTCGTCTGCTCTAGGAGGTAACCCACTACATCCACTACGCATCCAACTGCCTTACTAAAAATAGTAAGGGTCCCTCTCTAACATCCACTAACTTACTATAAATAGTAAGTATATGAAACTGAGCCCAAACAAAGTCCAATCTGAGCCAAACAAAGACCAAACTGGAACAAACCGAATTCTGGAGAAGACAAGAACCTCCATTAACCAAGCCTCTGCCTCAGAAGACCCTCTATCCACAATTATTAGCCTACAAGGGTCAGAATGATAGGCTAAGTACTCAAGAATAGGAACGAGCTAAGACGGGGACATTACACGATAAGAAAATAATTTATTTATGATGCCCCATGATATGAAGAAGGGAAATTAATTCTGTAGCCATTGGTCCTAAACATAGCAAGTGTAAAGGAGTCTCATGGAGGTGGTAGCGAAATTAAGTGCTAGCTGTAGTTTACAATTGAATGTAAAAGAAAAGTCAGCCTCCTCAAATAACTTTCAAAAACTTTAGACATAGTTCAATTCAACTTGTTTGACTAATCAAAGAATGGCATAGCACATGGGCTGATGCAGCAGCTGTCAAAAAAGACAAGAAAGCACACAACTTGCTGATGCATACACTCATACAGCTCACGTAGACAGCTAAGCAAGAAGCTCAAGCTGCTCAACCAGGCAGGCAGGTAAGCAGCTCAAACAAGAAGACAAGCAATCAGGCACCTCAATCAAGAAGGAAAGGAGCTCAAGCAGCTCAAACAGCTCAAACAGCTTAATCAAATCAATTTGACCATAAAGCATAATCAGTTTCTTTACAAGCTCAGACATCAATGACAAAAATTCCAACACTCCTTCCATGTTTCACTTAAATGAGAATAGCATCCAAGTAAACAACAAATGAATTTGTGAACAATTGGAGAATGTCATTTTATGATTAGCCAGCTTATAACCAGGAGAAATAAGGTGGTGATGTTTGCAGGCATGTTGCAGCATAGTGTTTCTAGCAGAAGCTTATACCGATCTCCTAGATTGATATGGGATCTTGGTGATTGGTCTACAAGTGCAGATTGCTTAAGGGCAAGCAATCTCGAGGTGGGAGGACTTGTAATGTCCCATTTTTGATAGGCATCTAAATTTAATTAATTAAATTATAGTCTAAAATTGTTTTATGGCAACTAATATTTAATTATTTATTATTTAGATTTTAAAATAAAGTGATTTTTGGGGTCAAAATAAAGTATAAGTAAAATGACTTTATGACTAAAATATTAAATTATTTTTCTAGAAGATTTCTAAAGTGGTTGCCAAAAGTAAATTCTAGAAGAATCATTAAATTGTTATAAAAAGGAGGTTTTGGAGAAGAATTGGGCATGTGGACAATTTAAATAAAGCTTGTTTTCAAAGATGGAACTTGGTTCTTTCTTCAGCCCTAGATGAAAACCAACTCCATCTGTGGGTGGATTCTCTTTAGGACTCACACTTCGGCTTCAGTGAAAATTGTGAAGCCTTCTTTGAAGACAAGTTTCAGAGGTACTGAATTTAATAAGATTATCATTCCCGACAGATTTAAATATTGTTTTTCTAGAAATAAGCTTGTCCCCAAAGATATATTTTTGAACTTTATTGGCCAATACTTGGGAGAATAAAATAAAGGTTTGTTTGGGCTGATTTGTTACTGCTGAAGCATTGAATATTTTATTTTTCGATCAATCACATATTGGTATGTTGAGCAAGGGGTTATTGCTTAAGCATGGAGCATACACCTAAGCAACTGATATTCTAGTGACTTGGCTTTGGCTTTGTATAGTTTGACTTGGGCGATTGAATATTAATGTTTGAGCATCGGAAATCAATATTAATATTTGCCTAATATTATTCCATCGGGTCATTATATTAATGTGGAAATTGAATGATTATTTTATTAATCCGTGCTTTGTAATTAAGCTGAACACTATATACTAAGTGATTATGAGCATGGGATTGTTTTGTTGTGGTAGAGGAGGTGTTGTCACCTTTAGATAGTAAGTTTGGAATTGGGCGATATTGATGGTTTATGCTTGGCACCTCAACAAGTCATGGCTATGCTGCTTGAAGAGTTAAGACTGGACTTCATTGTCGTTGAGCAAACAAATCTTAGGGAGGTTGTTGAGCTTTGTGTATGAGATTGCAAGTAGTGAGCTCTATTGAGGGCGATTGAAGCATTTGGTAAAATGTTATTGAAAATTCCAGGGTAGTGTGGAGTTGTCTTTCTGCAAATCCGACTCTTGGCTGGTTGATACATGTTGGGCGAGTCAATACAAAGACCCGAAATGGCGCCAAAATATGTGAATTGGAAAACTATCGTGGAACTTAAGTGTATGCTGATGTATCATTAGTTTACGCTGGTATAAGAAAGATAAAACCAGAGAGTGAGTCTCTTGTGTGTGAGAAGAATAGAGTTGTGTAATTGGGTGCAACATTCTTCATTTGACTGGGCGTAGTGTTGATGTGTGTTTTGTGACACTCTCCAACACAGAATAAAATATCAAGTATTTTATCCTCTCTTGAACAAGGTAACCTCGAATGCTAAACAATGTGATCAAATAAGGCAACCCCAAGGTTTACAAATGTTATATCTAGACAATGCAATGGGTAGACTCAATGAATGATGTGATTTTCTGATCTCACAAAGGGACTTATGCTTTTCATTGAAACTTGAATACTAAATTGACTTGACCTTCAAATAAATGACAAAAAGAGATAAGGGTTAAGGAAATCTAAGTCAAACCAAGGACAATGAAGATATTGGATAGTGCTTAGATAAACGGATTCCTTATGGAACTACTTTCTACTTAACTAGAGATAGCTCACAATGCCATAGAAAGAGTGCAATCTTCCGAGGTAGTGAAAGATTTTCATATTACAAACATCCATCCAAATACCCAATGCTGGTGCAATCCAAATGAATATCCACAATTGAACTATTGCCAAAATGAGGTTCAAATTAACCATACATTGCAATTTGCAATTAACAAACTACAAATGGTATGAACCAAGGAATTCATCAAAGATCTTCACATTTCTCCATCAAAATCAATGAAATTTAACTAAAACTTGAGAAGTAGAAATCATGCAAAATCTTGAAGCAATACACAAAGATCCACCAGATCTTCAATGAAAGATATGTATTTATTTTGACAGTCTTAGCAACAATTTTTGATCTCCTCCTCCTACTACTTGCTAACACTATTAACTATTTTCCTATTAACCTTTATATAAACTTTGAGTTACAAAATGAAGGGCCCAGGTTGATTCTAAATCAACGACCAAGATAATTCAATGAATCCCTAAGGTGAGGTAGTTATAACTTATAACAACCACCTTCATACATTTAATATCCTCCAATGAGAAAATTACAGGCTTTGAATGCACATCCTTTTAGGGAAAGGACCAATAAAAAAATGGGTTGTAGCATTATATTAAATGTCGTCCACATGCCAACTTGTTGATGAGTCAGGTTCAATGAATCCAAACATGCTGACTTGTCATTATGTGATTGCTGGAGGATGATTTCAACTCCACTTCTATATCATCATAAAGAAGTCTTTGTACCTCCAACAATATCTTACTCAACATATATCTCTACTGGATGAATTTCTAACTTTGATTAACTCTTTTGGAACTATGTTCCTTGCAATTTCCTCGTCCTTGGGCTTCTTTGCACATTCCGTCTTCATCTTTGGCTATCTTCCTTCCTTGGATATCTTTGACCTGGATCCTCTTATGTCATAGTTGTATCCTCCATGTTGTAAGGTCCTTCTTTGTCATCTTCTTGAACATCTTGATTCTGTCTTTTACACTTCCATCTCCATCGTTCGTCATCTTCCTTCATTAATGACTTGGATATTGACTTCTTTGTGTTGTTGAGATATCCTTCTCCATCATCTTCCTTGCAATCATGAAAAGAGAAAACCCCATGAATCTCAATCATGAATGAAAACTAAATGCAAGAAAATTATGATAGGAAAATGTTAACTTAAAATCTTGCACTCTAAATCCATTTTTGAAGATCTTAAAATATTTTTAATGAACATCCATCTTCAAAATGCATTCGCGAAACAAATTGTTCAAATCTGGATATCAATGACTTATTTTCCTTCATAATTGCTTCCTCCTTTTTCACTATCAAGTCATTAGCATCTCATTCAAACATTTTCCTCTTTTTCATTCACTTTGACTAGGAACTCTGATTTCCCTTGCTCTGAATTTGCACTCATGTTTTCTTTTGGCCACCTTCCCCTCTGTTTTGAAACTCGCTCTTCTTCTGCTTTGGACTGATCTGAATTAGTTTAAAAACATTGATGCAAAAATTGACACACAATCGAATCCGGAAACAGCTGATTGAGATCTCATGGATTGTGGAAACCTTATGTCTATTATTGGTGTTCAGTCTGCTCTAGTGTATTCACCATTTGCTATAAATAGTCTATATCATAGAGATGGGAATACTAATTTGATCTCTTAAGTATTACTTAGAGTGCTTATATGAAAAGAAAGTTAGTATCTATCAATGTTCTGACATTTTTCATAAGTACCGAGCATTAGAAATTTAAGTCGAGCGTATGATTCTATTTTGGTCTATGAAATGAAATATCATTGAGGTTGCTGATATCCACTGCCTACAAAAAATTGTGTTGGCATCTTTCATTTGTTCATTTGTGAGTAGAATTGTTATTTTTATGTACTATTATCCTTTGCTTCTTGCTTGCAGAATTTGTATAAATCAAATACCACTGAAACACCAAACTGCAACACAAACATGTTTGCAAACTGTTTGACAAAATGAACATGGGCAATGTATACAATTTCAGTAAACATTTGGAAGGGATTATTACACAAGAAGCCATTAATGATTAAGGAAAATTGTGACCAATAAAGGATGGCTTCACCTTACCTCTAGGTACTTGCAAACCTCATGGAATCATAATTTTGGTACTAGAGGAAATGATTGATGTTAAGGTATGGGCCACCTCTCAAACTATAGCTGATCATGGGTCTTCTTCCCAGGTCACTTGAATGTGTTGAATAGTATATAATTCTAGATTTTCATTGTCAAAAGGATGGAAAAAGAGATTGTAGAGTAAAAGCAAGAGAAAAACCATCAATATATTGTATTGTAACAATTTGGGTTTGATCCCAAATGTGTAATGAGATAATGTAATCCCTAATGAATGGACTAAATTGCACATTCAACATTATTTGAATGTCTCTAAGTGTATTGTGTACTTTTCTAGGTCTTAAGCTTGCTAGACATCTGTAAAATCCTTGCAAAAGTTTTTCCAAGTAATATAAAAAATGTGTGGGTTTATTCATGGATTAGTAAGTTAGATTCTTCAATGTTCTGCAATTTCGTTCATCTTCTCATTTGTATGCATTGAGCCTAGTTTATATGTAGGGTTTGAAGGTGTAGTTGTTAGAACATAATGTTATTAGAGGTCATACCTTTATATCATTTATATATTGTTCAAGTATAAGGTTAGAAAACTTTATATATTATATGCTTTATTAAGCATATCCCATTTAAAATAATTATAGTCTAATAACCACTAGATTATTAATTATTTAGTAATGGGGGTTATTGCATAGGTGTGATTGGTATTCCTTTAGGTAATTTGCCACCCTTCCTCCTATATTTAAGGTGGTTGACTCTCATTTGAGAGAATGTGACTTTTGGAGTTTTATAGTGTGTTATATCTCTATGCACAAAAGGTATTATTGGCCATGTGGAAGCAAGGAGAAGTGTCCCTAGGTTCAGTCTATTTTTTAATAGACTATATTTTGTAATTGCGTTAATAAAATGATGTCTTATGGGTGTTTTTACTCAAAAAGGTTTTACCCATGTATTTCCCAAAAGGGTTTTCCCCATGTCTTAAGGGTTTTTTTACTCAAAAGGGTTTTTTCCCATGTATATTTTGTGTGTATATATATAATCTAAAGAGAGAGAGATGTCCCCTTTTGGGGTATACCTAATTTTTGCCCCAAAATAGCAAGACCGACAATATAGTTCAATTACAAGGAATATTCAATAGATAAATTATACGTTTTAGTTCAAGTTCGTGCACCTGAATTGGGTTTGCCCGAGTGCACCTAGGGATGCCCTAGGCAAGCTAGGTGCATTGTGGAGCTGCGGGGGCGTATTGACATTGCACTTGGTGTGTACCCTGTCGAACCTGAGTGAGCCCATAGACCCACCTAACTAGTCATTCAAAAAGTGACTTTTTATTAAAAAACATTTTTTTGCCTTTTAAACCCTAATTCAACTCCTAAAGCATCATTTCCCTCTATCTTTTTCTCAATTTGTGGTTTCACTCTCTTTTTTTTAGTTTGGCATTTTGAAGGGAAGTTGGTTATTTTTGAAGGAGATAGATTATGGAGTGCCTTAGGAAGGACGAGAGCTTGCATAAAGGAGATTCAATCTTTTAACCTTATTCTCTAGTCTTTTAACGATTTTTTTCAAGATTTTGATAAATTTTTTCAAGTTTTTGATGAATATTTCAAGGTTTTTTAAATTTTTTTTTTAGAAAAAGAGAAACATGTTCTACTATTTGTTATAATGTTTTTTAATACTTTCATTAGCTTGTACACAGTGTAAGCTTGCATTAATTTTTATTTTTTTCTAATTTAAAAGTGTGTAATTTTCTTTTAGTAGCAAAGAATGGCAATTGGTTCAAGTTCAATGGGTGGGGCTCCAAACCAAGAAATTAAAATTGATAAAGGATCTCCTATATGGAATCATACTACAATGCTTGAACCAAAGATGAAAAAATCTTAATCGGCAATAAATCTTTTGGCCGAAATTTTTTTAAAAATCGGGAGTCGGCAAAAAATTGGGAAAAAATCGGCAAAATTATCGAGCATTTGAAAATATATAATTTCTTAAAGTATTCTAAAAAACACACATATACACTAAATTTTTAGAACACAATAACATATTAATTTAGAATTTTAGTCTATACTATATTATTTAGAATCAGAATATCAGAATTAATTAATATGCAAATAGTTATACTGGTATTAGAAGATTAATTAATTTTAGACCAAATTGGTATCATTAATCTGAAATGCAAATAGTTATACTATAACTATATATATTTTATATACTATAACTATATATAATCTGGAACATACTATATAGTTATAGTTTATATAGGTATCATTAGTCTGGAATATACTATATAGTTATAGTTTATATGATTGAAAAAACAATTTTAAATGCATAAGTGAAACAGGTTTACACTTTATTGCACAAAATGTAAAACTGGTATTTTAGAATGCAGAAAATATTAATAAACCTGTCGGCTGTCTCCCTCTAGTCAATCGCCTCCTGTCGGCCGGCCGTTGCATCTCCTCAGTCGTGCCGCGTGCTAAAAAAAAAGAACTTTTTGCCCACAAAAATAAACTTTTAGGTTTCGCAAAAAACATAACGTTTTATGCATTTTTTAAAATGCGGTTTTTTCCAGTTTTGCACTCAATTTAATCGTGATTTTTCCTGGTCAAGTCTCGCGATTTAAAAAAAAAATCGGTTGCAATTTTAACAACGATTAAATCGCGTAGGGTTTTGACTCGGGACAAATCGCGATTTTGGCGATTTTTTCATCTATGGCTTGAACAACTTCCAAGAGGTGGGGGATATATTTGAAATTGTAATTATTGTAAACCAATTATAGGTGTGTTGTCCTCATTTTTGTTTTCTAAAATGAAGGACCATTACTTGAAATTTTTGTCAAAAAATGAAATTTTTTTCTCTATGGCATGCTTCCCGAGGTAGAATTTCGCTTAATCTTTGGACTGGTGTAATCCTCAGTCTATCCTCAAACCACGTTTCAAATTTTGTCGCATTCTGGGTTTGTTTGCTATGTCTTTCCTTCAATTTTGGGTTTTTTCTCCCTGAATGCAGGTGGGAAATTTTCCTTGAATTGCAAGTTTTAATGATTTCTTTTGTTTTTGTAATGTCCCCACCTTTTTAGCATCTCATTGGAGTTCTTAGCCTTTACATTCTCCGAAGGCTAAGTGGAGAAATAAGGAGAAATTGATTAAATTAATTTCTTATTAAGTCATTAAATAAAATAAAATTAAAAAAGGTGACTTTATATTTAATTAATTTAATTTAATTAAAAGTGACTTAAGTGATTTATTTAAATATTTTAATGTTATTATAAAGTTATAAAGTAACTTTATAATAATAAAGTCACTTTAATATTATAATGTGTGAATATGTCTTTAATCCCACATTGGCCAAGAAAGTGTTCGAGCTCTCATAAGAAAGAATAAGAAGGGACTTAAGAGCTCATTTTATATCATCCATCCAGAGAATTGATATTTGTTTTGTTATGAACTTGGGAGAAGAAGCCAAGGGTTTCTGATTCAGTCAGCCATTGGAGAGCGACAATTCTTCAGTGTTGCAACCATTTGAGGTGGTGAAATATCCACTAAATTTGGCATTTCAGGAGAGCTTCATTCTGGAGTTCTATTTGGGCTTTAAAAAGAAGGGAAGACATCTAGGGTATGCAGATTTTCGAATATATATTAATTGCAGACCTACAGTTTCATTTGGCAGCCATTAAAAATCAGAATTGAAGCAATCATTTCAAAATACAATTGCTGCTACAGTACCCGCGCTACAGTAAACGCTACAGTACCGCCGTACGGACTGCTACAGTACCGCGTGAATAGTGCCATCGTACGGATTGCTACAGTACCGCGTGAACAGTAATTTTTTCAAAAAAATTAAAATTTGCAGTTGGCAGATTTTTTTCAACTACTGGGACAGCAAAAATCAGGTTTTTATCTTACATTGTAATGAATTTGTTTTCCAGGCATATTGGCCATAAAACAGAACAAACATTCCCTTGATAGTCTCGTAAATTAATTCCAGCAGTAATATTATTGTTTCAGTATTATTTTAAGCATAGGAGTTTATTCCAGTATTGTTTCATTGCTCATTATTACCAAAAAAACACAAAAAAAATCTATAAACATTCAAAAACCAAAACAAATTCAAATCTACTACATTCAAAAGAAACAGTCAGCAGAGGAGAGCCAAGTTGGGTTCTTACATTGGTATCAGAGCTAAATCCTGCCATCCTGAGGGTTTAGCAATCACATGCAGCCGCCTGAGGTTGGCTCTCACAGATATTACACTCGCAGGCGAGCTTTGTTTGACAGGGAACAAGAATTTGACAGGCAGCCGGGCACCATGGGTGACAGGCAAGGGGGTAGCCCACCCAGAGGCGATAGGAATGAGGAGCAAGAAACAAGGGAATTTTTCAGAGTAATGGCTACAGGACAGCAGCAAATGGCTCAGGCCTTGCAGGCACTCACCACCATGATTGAGCGCATGAACCCACAAGACAGACAGAATCAGGAGCAAGGGGATAACAGGAGTGCAGTGGGGTCACCTAGAACTCATAGGACTCATTCCAGGACAGCAGACAGGCCTACACGTCCTACCTTCATTAGAGATGAGCCTGAGGTAGCACCTATAGGAGAACCAGGAGAGGAGATGTTCGCAGATATCCTCATGGCTGCGAATGACGAATGGGATTTATTAACTCCACAGGTACGAGAGAGGATGACATTCGAGAGGTTTGTAAATCAGAGGAGAGAGCATTACAGGTCACTCAGACAGGATAGGAGGCCTAGAGGTCAAAATAGTGAGCTGAATAGAGTTCAGGCAAGCTTACTATGCCTACATTTGATGGGAGTGGTAAGATGACAGCTCAAGCTTGGATTCATAAGCTTGACACATTTTTGGCACTGAGGCCAATGACAGAGATTGAAGCTATCAAATACGCCACTTTGCATTTGGAGGGAATAGCACATGATTGGTGGTACCATGGTTTGGTAACACTTCAACATAATCAGGTGACAGAGTACCAGGACTTCGTGGATAAGTTGGTTGAAAGATTTGACAAGAAAGATCCAGAGGTTTACTTCCGGGACTTAGCACAGCTAAAACAAACAGGCAACTTGGAGTATTTCATTGGTGAATTTCAGCGGTTGGCAATCATGGTGCCAAACATTTCAGAGCGTAGATTGATAGTTCTTTTCATTGAGGGCCTATCCGAACCACTGAGAGGTCGGATAAAGGCATTTGATCCTATTTCTTTACAGGAAGCTATGAAAAAGGCAAGAAGTATGGAACATGCAGTCCCAACAAACAAATTTCAGTCCAAAGGAGCATCTTCTAGTAAGGATAACAAACCATTTTATAAAAAACCAGAGAGGACTGATTTTAAAAATGATTCTAAAGATAAAACTCCAGCACCTTTTGACAGGGAAACATTAAATGATTTGAGGAAGAAAAAATTATGTTTCTACTGTAAGGGACCCTATGATGCAAACCATGATTGTCCTCTTAGACCAAAGGGCAAAGCTAACAGAGTTATGTGGGCATACTATGAGGAATCAGAATCAGATAATTCAGATCAGCAGTCTGATATAGAGGAAATAGATGGTGAAAAAGAGGAAGACAAGGCTGAAAACTTGTCTAAAATGGAGTCCAAGGATGGGGAAGGAGATGGGCAACTTAGGGAAGCTCGTCTCACTAGTATTAGGCAGGAAGGGTCATTCCGGATGAGAGGAGTGCTTGCTGGACAGCGAGTCATAACTTTGGTTGATACAGGTGCCACTCATAATTTCATTGATGCTAGGATGGTGGAGAAGCATGGCATACAAACAGAGGAGTTTGGGGGAATTAGAGTGAGGGTAGCTGATGGCTATGTCCTCAAATGTGATCGTAAGATCACTGGACTCCCATTGAAAGTTAATAATTATGACTTTAAGGCAGATTTCTATGTCGTGCCTATGGGAGATACAGATATAGTCCTTGGGATGAGTTGGTTGCATGATATTGGGGAGTTCACTCTTAACCTCAAGGAGATGGAGATGAGGTTTAAAGTGAATGGGAAGACACATATTCTTAAGGCAATCAGGGACAGTGATCTCAGGATGGTTTCTTTTCGGAGGATGGCTAGATTGATTCGACATGATCAGGTAGAGTGGGCAGCAGAGTGCATGTTGATGCCATCACAGGAGGGACAGCAAAAGATTGAATATCCTCCTGATATTCAGGAGCTTAGAGTTAAACACTCTAAGGTTTTCAGTGACATTCCACCAGGTAGACCACCAGACAGGGGTATTGAGCACATCATTGAGTTAGAGGAGGGGGCTAAACCCATCATGATTACACCTTACAGGCATCCGAAGAGGTTGAAGGATGAAATTGAGAAAACCGTAAAGGAGTTACTTGCTATGGGCCACATTAGACCAAGTAAGTCTCCTTTCGCTTCTTCAGTGGTCTTAGTGAAGAAGAAGGATGGGACATTGAGGATGTGCATTGATTACAGGGTGCTTAATAGGAAGACAATTAAAAACAGGTACACCATTCCTAGGATTGATGAGTTGATAGATGAGCTTCATGGAGCTTGCTTCTTCTCGAAGATAGATTTGAGATCAGGTTATCACCAGATCAGAGTTAGAGAGCAGGACATTGAGAAGACAGCCTTTAGATGTCATTGTGGCCATTTTGAGTTTGTAGTTATGCCATTTGGGCTAACTAATGCACCTGCTACTTTTCAGGCAACAATGAATCGGGTTTTCCATCCTCAGTTGAGGAAATTTGTACTTGTCTTCTTCGATGATATCTTGGTATACAGTAGATCTTGGGAGGAGCACTTGGTTCACCTTGACAAGGTGTTGGATATATTGAGCAGAGAGTCCTTGTATGCAAAGGAGTCGAAGTGTGATTTGGGCATGACAGAGTTGTTGTACTTGGGTCACATCATCAGTGCAGAGGGCGTACGCATGGATCCTGAAAAGATTCGTGCCATTGTGGAGTGGCCTTCACCGGTGAACCTTACACAGTTGAGGGGCTTTCTGGGATTATGTGGTTTCTACAGGAGGTTTGTGGATGGATATTCTAGGCATGCAGCACCCTTGACAGATTTGATGAGAAAGGGAGCTTTCTTGTGGACTCTTGAGGCACAGGAGTGTTTTGAGAAATTTAAGGAGTTGATGACTTCTTGTCCAGTGTTAGCATTACCAGATTTCAGCAAACCTTTTGAGCTACACTGTGATGCTTCCGGGGAGGGCATTGGAGCGGTGCTTATGCAGGAGAAGCACCCTATTGCTTATGAGAGCAGGAAATTGAGAGGGCCAGAGCGGAGCTTCAGCATTTATGATAAGGAGATGTTAGCCATTATGCATGCTTTGGCTAAATTCAGGCAATATTTGGTAGGTAGCAAATTTTGTATCAAAACCGACCATAATAGCCTAAAATACTTTTTGGGGCAGCGAGATCTCAATGATAGGCAGCAGAAGTGGGTGAGCAAGTTACAGTCCTATGACTTTGACATTACATATTTTAAGGGGACACAGAATGTAGTTGCTGATGCCTTATCACGTCGGCCCCATTTGAGCTTATTGACAGACATATTAGAGGATTGGAGACACTTGATCCTTGCAGAGTATGCAAAGGATACTTGGGCAGCTAGATTCATAGATGGGACTATTCAGGACAGCAGATACACCCTTGTGAATGAGCTCATCATTTACAAAGGGCGAATATTTTTGGTTCCAGGATCAGTAGTGAGGAGGATGGTTCTGAAATCTTTTCATGATTCACCTATGGCAGGACATCCTGGTTTTTACAAGACATACCGGCAGATTAGAGAGCGCTTCACATGGAAAGGGCTCAAAGCAGAGGTACTTCAGTATGTTAGGGAGTGTCCCACCTGCCAGCAGAATAAGCAAGAACACTCCTATCCAGCCGGTTTACTTCAGCCACTTCCGATTCCTGATAGGAAGTGGGAGTGTTTGTTTATGGACTTCATCACAGGACTGCCTAGGGCCCAAGGCAGGGACTGCATATATGTGGTTGTGGATCGCCTTACGAAGTTTACACACTTCTTTTCGATCACTGCTACATACACTGCTACACAGGTGGCAGAGTTGTTCTTCAAGGAGATATTCAGATTACATGGCTTACCTCGGAGCATTGTGAGTGACAGGGACAGCAGGTTTATGAGTCACTTTTGGCAGGAGCTATTCAGGTTGTGTGCGACAGAGCTCACTCCGAGTACTAGCTACCACCCTCAGACAGATGGTCAGACGGAGATAGTGAACAAATGGGTGGAGGGATATCTCAGAAATTATATAGCAGGGCAACATAAGGCATGGGTAAAGTGGATTTATCTCTGTGAGTATTGCTACAATACCACTTATCACATGTCTATTCAGATGTCACCCTTTATGGCCCTGTATGGGTATGAGGCACCCAATTTTATGGATCTGCTTTTGAGTGACAGTAGAGTGCCCAGTGCAGGTGATTTGTTACAGGAGAGTCAAGACATTGTTAAGACTCTCAAGGATAATATAACTAAGGCACAGAATTAGCAGAAGCAGTATGCAGATCAGAAGAGGACTGAGCGGACTTTTGAGGTTGGAGATATGGTGTATCTTATGTTGCAGCCTTACCGTCAATCCACTCTCAAGAAGAGTGGTGCCGAGAAACTTAAGCCACGATACTATGGTCCATTTAGGATTATCAGGAAAGTGGGAGAGGTGGCTTATGAGTTAGATTTACCGGCAGAGAGCAAGGTGCACAACGTTTTTCATGTGTCACGCCTCAAGAAGGCGCTAGGACATCATATTGTGCCTTCTACAGTACTACCACCCCTGGATGATGAGGGAAAACTTGTTTTGATACCGGAGGCTATCATTGATTTCAGAGAAAGGAACTTGAGGAGACGTAACATCCGGGAATATTTGGTGAAGTGGAAGGATTTGCCAGTAGAGGATGCTACTTGGGAGAATGAGGAGATTTTGCAGCATCCGGAGTTGAAGTTGCTTGAGGACAAGCAATTTCAGGAAGGGCGGACTGTAATGTCCCCACCTTTTTAGCATCTCATTGGAGTTCTTAGCCTTTACATTCTCCGAAGGCTAAGTGGAGAAATAAGGAGAAATTGATTAAATTAATTTCTTATTAAGTCATTAAATAAAATAAAATTAAAAAAGGTGACTTTATATTTAATTAATTTAATTAAAAGTGACTTAAGTGATTTATTTAAATATTTTAATGTTATTATAAAGTTATAAAGTAACTTTATAATAATAAAGTCACTTTAATATTATAATGTGTGAATATGTCTTTAATCCCACATTGGCCAAGAAAGTGTTCGAGCTCTCATAAGAAAGAATAAGAAGGGACTTAAGAGCTCATTTTATATCATCCATCCAGAGAATTGATATTTGTTTTGTTATGAACTTGGGAGAAGAAGCCAAGGGTTTCTGATTCAGTCAGCCATTGGAGAGCGACAATTCTTCAGTGTTGCAACCATTTGAGGTGGTGAAATATCCACTAAATTTGGCATTTCAGGAGAGCTTCATTCTGGAGTTCTATTTGGGCTTTAAAAAGAAAGGAAGACATCTAGGGTATGCAGATTTTCGAATATATATTAATTGCAGACCTACAGTTTCATTTGGCAGCCATTAAAAATCAGAATTGAAGCAATCATTTCAAAATACAATTGCTGCTACAGTACCCGCGCTACAGTAAACGCTACAGTACCGCCGTACGGACTGCTACAGTGCCGCGTGAATAGTACCGTCGTACGGATTGCTACAGTACCGCGTGAACAGTAATTTTTTCAAAAAAATTAAAATTTGCAGTTGGCAGATTTTTTTCAACTACTGGGACAGCAAAAATCAGGTTTTTATCTTACATTGTAATGAATTTGTTTTCCAAGCATATTGGCCATAAAACAGAACAAACATTCCCTTGATAGTCTCGTAAATTAATTCCAGCAGTAATATTATTGTTTCAGTATTATTTTAAGCATAGGAGTTTATTCCAGTATTGTTTCATTGCTCATTATTACCAAAAAAACACAAAAAAAATCTATAAACATTCAAAAACCAAAACAAATTCAAATCTACTACATTCAAAAGAAACAGTCAGCAGAGGAGAGCCAAGTTGGGTTTGGGTTGTAATTATTGTAAACCAATTATAGGTGTGTTGTCCTCATTTTTGTTTTCTAAAATGAAGGACCATTACTTGAAATTTTTGTCAAAAAATGAAATTTTTTTCTCTATGGCATGCTTCCCGAGGTAGAATTTCGCTTAATCTTTGGACTGGTGTAATCCTCAGTCTATCCTCAAACCACGTTTCAAATTTTGTTGCATTCTGGGTTTGTTTGCTATCTCTTTCCTTCAATTTTGGGTTTTTTCTCCCTGAATGCAGGGGGGAAATTTTCCTTGAATTGCAAGTTTTAATGATTTCTTTTGTTTTGGTCTTTGTAGGGAAATTTTTGGCTAATTACATGTGCACTTTATTGAAAAAAGAACTTGCAACTTACCTTTTATTTCCCCCTTGATTCTTTTTGGCTTTTTAAGTTATAATAGGGATTTTTTGGATGAGTTACAAGTTAATTTTAAATTGCATGTTTATAAATAACTTGTAATTCTTTTCTAAAACCTCTATTTTAATGCCTCTTGCATGTAATAGGGATTTTAAACCCCTATTACATATGTGCAAGTTATTAAAACTTGTTGTAGGGATTTTATTTTCCCTTTACAAGTAATTTGTAACTTGCACATCTCTCTCCAAAACCCGATTTTGCCTAGAAATGAAATAAAGTGACATTTAAAACTTGCTATCTTGCCTAGAAAACCCGATTTTCTCCATAAAGTGCAAATTGAGGAGTTTTAAACTTGTAATTGCATTTCTAAAACCCGATTTTGCTTTGTGAAGAGAAAAGTGAGATTTTAAACATGTAATATGAACTCCAAAACCTGATTTTCCCTTTTACATGCAAAATCGAACATGTTCTTTCTTCTAAAAAACCCGACCAGCCAAGGAAACGTTTTTGTTGGAAATTTGAAGCATTTTTTGTGGAGAATTTGTTGGGAGATGCAAGGCGTTTGGGATTCTTCCCTATTTTCATGCAATTGCTAACATCTTTCACGCCATTTGGGGGTTTTTGTTTGCTGATTTTCTGCTAAAACGCCTACCACATGGTTCTTTCAATCCACATTTTGGGGGATCTAAACTCCACGAAGTTGCAATCTCCTAAGGCGTTTTTGCCTTTCATACCTAGGCGTTGAAGTTGGAAGGAGATTTGACCCCTTCTTGGGCCATTTTACTTGCATTTGGTGCCAAGTTTTTCAGCTTATAGCATTTTAGTAAAAACGTGGCTAGGGTTTCGGATTGCGGTTGATCTCTATTTAAGAGCTATTCTTCCTTCTTTCAAAGATTGATCATCTTTTGAAGAGGCATTTTCAGATTGAAACAAGGTATGATTTCTTTTCTTTTCTTGTTTCATTTTCTTGTTTTCTTGTTTTCTTGTTTTTTCCTTTCTAGTTGTAGATTTGTATAAATGTTGTTTTTGTCCCAAAAATCGGTTTTTGTGAGAGAGATTTTACCCTTTGAAAAGCAATTTTTGAATTGCATTGTTCTTCCCCATTTTCCCTCTTTACTTGTATTTCGGATTTTAAATCCCAATTACAAGTTGGATGAAAATCATTGTTCTTCCCTTATGGTTAAAAAAGTTTAACCATCTTTTGTTGAAATTCCAAGTTGCAAAGATGAAAAATACCTATCCTTTCAAAATCGGGTTTTTAGAACCGGATTGCATGTCCAAAGTTCTTCCCATTTTCTTGGAAATAACATTCCTAAAAATCTTTCCATTTTTATCCATCCATATCACCTATATCTGTACTGTCCATTCACGTCATTTCCCGCAAGTCTAATTCTCATTTTTCTCTCATTTCTCCATTTTCCGTTTTACAAGTATACTTGCATTCGGGTTTTAAAAATCCGATTGCATGTGCACTCTTCCGAAACTTGTATACTTGTAAAATTTTCCCCGAGATCCGAAATTGGTCAAAGTCAAGATTCCTAGCATTTCCCATTTATTTCCCCTCTTTTTCTCACAAAATCGTGAAGTGCAAGGGTTGGAGTTCTTCCCATTTGAAGGAGGAAAAATGATGGTTGTAGCTGATTATGATGTTGCTTTAACACTTCTAAGTCTTCATCGCAGTATACCAGGTTGTCCTTCAATGTCAGATTTGCCGTCATCTCCAATTCCTAAGAAGATGAAGTATAAATATGATAAGTACCAAAATGAGGTTTCACCTTCTCAAGTCTCTTCTCCTTTGGATCACATAAAAGATATAGAGATAGGGCATGTGGACATGTCAGAATTTGTCAAGAGGGTAGAGGATCCGCAAGATAGCAATATTCAGGGGCTGTTGGACAGCCATATCCATCACGCATCTTCTTTTCCAGTGGCTGCCCTAGAACCTAAATTTGTTCTCGCTTGCGCCCATCACTTTGACAAGGAGACGAACCATTAAAAATGATGATGGTGAAGCAATAATCCGCCTTGATGCAGACACAATTGAAAAAGTCTTCAGAATACCACTAGCACCTGTTTATATGGAGTTTTCCAAAGATAGTGCAGCTGAGTACTATGTCAAAAGAGAAAAGGACTGCAAACGTCATATTAACAGGTGGATTCATGAGCCACGAGCCGCCTTCTCAAGATGGGCTAAGTTGTACCATTGTGACTTCAAGTGGGAAATTGGAGACATCATAACTGTCCTCAATAGGATGATGGGTCTTGAACATTCTAATGTTTTTGAGCCCTAGATGTACCAGTTTATCATGTTCATAAGGCAGTCCCATCATATATCATGGAGAGAAGTCATCAGTGATGCCTTGTGCGAGCAACTTGTAGCAGTCCCCTCCACCATGACCTTTTACATGAACTCATACCTGGTGTATTTGGCAGCATCACTTAGACATTTCCCTGGTCTTTCTACCAAGGGTGATCGCTCGCTTATACCGGTATGGGAATATTATGATCAGCTGCCTTTGAGACCCAGCAGACTGCATTTCAGAAGAGTTCAAGATGCATTCTTTGGTTACTTCATGTGCCAGTTTGATAGAACTCTGAAGAACATAAGGGTATCAGATGAGGCATGGGAAAGAGTGAATGAGTATGGTTGCTTGTTTCGTCAATTCCCAACCTTTACCTATATGAGAGTCAGATGCTATAGTGGGAAGCCATACATGCTCCCTAGATACTCGACTGATAAGATCATACTTAGGGAGTTGGGAAGACAGATGATGGCTGTGCACGCCCATCAGTCTGTCAGACATAAGGTCGGAATGGGGATTTCTACAACAAACCCTTTGAAAATTGGCTGATATTCTCTTGTCACATCCGTCAAAGCCAAGGTTATGGAGATTGAGATGCAGGAAATTAAACTCAAAAGGTTTAAGTCTAGAGCTGATTTTGATTACCAGGGTATGAAGGAAAAGATCAAAAAATTCCTTCGTGCACGTGTATCGTATTGAGGATATCTGGGTAGATCTCCGTACAGAAGTGGAAATTCTGAAAATGGATTACTGCAGGCTTATTGTTGAGCAGGTTATTGATTTGAACTTGGTGGATATCCCACAAGGGATGATTGATGATGGGCATGTACTAGATCTTGAATATATTTCACGAAGGGTTGAGGAAGCTCCACTTCCTTTAATCCAATGGTCGCATAAAGAATGTACGTCCATCCTTGAAAGATTTCAGCCTATCTTGGCTAACACCAATACTTGGCTCAAAGGTAATGGTGTTAGACTCATCAAAATCAAGGTCGGAAAAGAAGATGATTCTACGGGGCCTCTTGGATGTAATTCTGAGATTCAGATTGACAATAAGGAAGGTGCATCATCTTCTGGCACCAGGATCAAATTGCGAGTTAGTCGGGCAATAGTGCTTCCTCCTGAGGAGGCGACAGTTCGTGGAAAGGAAAAGCCATGGTTTCATGTTCAGGTGATCGATCTTGATAATCCATAAGAAGGACAACAATCTGATGATGCTCCTAAGTCTCCAGCTTCGAACTCATCTCATGAGATTCCTTCCTCAGTTTCCATTGAGACACCCCTTTCTCCTCCTGACATAATGGAGGAAGTGTCTCCTCAGAATGCTGTTCCTATTTCAGCATATGAGCCACTTCCTGATCATCAACAAGAGGATGTGCTGGAAATTCCTGAGGATACCCCTGCATGTATCCAATTGTCAGAGATTGATACCTCCACTTCTGGTTTTGAAGAATTTATGAGACAATCTTCATGCCCATTAGTTACTGAGCAAACCATGGTCACCATCCAAACAGATACTCCTCCCAGGGTGACCACGATTGTTCAAACAGAAACTGCTTCTCCTTTGCTCGCAGCTGCTACTGAAGGAGAGTTGATGGCTTTACCTCCATGGCTTAGTTCTTTTACTCCAAAGAGGAAGAGGCAAGAAATCTCACCTGATGCCTTTGATTATCAGCAATTTAAATAGTCCAGACCCAAGGTTGCTAAAAAGGCCGAGATTATCTCAAGAGTAATTGTTGATAGCAACACGATGAAAGTGGTTGAAATTATTCAGCTTCTAGCAGATAAGCCACTTGAAGAGATGTCAGCTGCTGATTACAAAGTCACAAGGGTAGAATTGGGCAAGCAAACGCATGAAATGGTTGAACATGATGCTCAGTATTCTGTAGCCTCACTGATGCAGCGATACGATGAACTTCTAGCTAAGAAAGATAAGCTAGAGGAGGACAACCGTCAACTCGTTGCAGCTGTTCGTAAAATCACAAAACCAACTGGCACGAGAATCAATCCAGGGAGTTGAGAAAGCTGCCCAAAAGGTACAAGCACTAGAATCTTGGGTTGATCAGCTTCATAATCTATCTGCACAAGTCTTGAAGGAGGTTTTCCAAATGATGGTCAAGTTGAAAACCATTGAAGAACAATTGAACCAAGTTTTTGATACTTTCAAACGGAACTTGGGAAAGGTAGAAGGCAACTTGACTATTTGGCTTAAAATTCCTCAGCAAAAGTTAAGTGTTCTTCTAGAACGTCAAGTAGTTCCTTCAAGAGTTGTGTACTTGGAATATCAGGAGCTCTTGGAAAACAAATCCCTTGTTCTTAAGTCACTTATTGAAGACATTGATGATGCTATGAGGCTGCAAATGGAAGTTTTTCAGGATATGGTCTCTCATTGTCAGAAAGCTTCATGCACCATCATGGGTCATGATGGAGAATTGTTGATAGAAGAAAAGGTTCTTTCTGATCTATAGTTGAAGATCCGTCAAGAGTGGAAAAGTGAACCATTTTCAGTAGCATCCATTCAAGCCTTAGTGACTTATCAAGGTTACTTGCGGGAAAATCAGTCTTCCTTTGGGAGAAATAATGCCACAATCCTTCGTTGCAGCGATGTTGTCGTGAAAACCATGATCATGGCCAAGAACACCCATGAACTGGATCTTGATGAGTTGCAAATGATCATCTAGAAGTTTGAAGGATTCATGACTTCACACACTACAGCTTAAGTGTTTTTCAACACTTAGTTGTATTTTTCCAATTTGTAATCTTTTAGTTTTAGTTTTTCTTTTGACAAGTTATATGTAAAAACTTTTTGTAAATTGCAAGTCAAGTCTTTACTTGCACTTTTGTAATTACATGTAAAGCAACTACAAGTTGTGTTCAGTTAGGACTGTAGTTGGAATAAGTCATAGTTAGTTATTGAATAAGTCTTGGTGGTTTAGAGAATCTCTCAGGTTAGTTAGGATCCTCCCACCGTTTTCTCAAGACTCCTCTTCTATAAATACTTGAGGGGTCTATTGTAATCTTTATCTTTTTGAAAGCAAGCAAAAACTCTGCCAAATTTGCAGCAAAGAAGTCTTTGAGCTTTTATGTGTAAATTGAAGAATTGAAAGGAATAGAAGAAAATTGTTCAAACTTTGAGTCTTTGTTCTACATTCTTGAGTTTATGTCCCATATTTCCTTTCTTGCAAGTGTTTATTTGAGAACTTAATCGAATTTGATTTGCAGTCTTTGAGCTGCAAGTATTGAAGATTAATTTAGTTAAAGTAGAAGTTGTATTGGGAAAAAGCTGTAAGACTTTGTTCTTACACTTGTTTGTAACAAAATTTAGAAGTAGATTTTATGAGAAATAGCTGTGAGTCTTTGAGCTTATACTACTTCCCATTGTTTTAAGCATAAAAGAATAAGATATTCCAGTCTTTGAGCTGTTATAATTTGTTCTTGATAGAATTAGTATAGAAAAAGGGTAGATAGGACTTCACATAATCAAGTCTTTGAGCTTGATATTGCTGTCCCGTCCCGAAGGAAGTGACAGAAGTCTTTGAGCTTTCAGGAAACTTCATTTCCTTTCTCTCATTTCATTTCAAAAGTTGTTACTGCTGTTTTATGTTAAATTGCTATCACTTTTCTGTGAAGAGAAAATGATATTGACTTTCTTGAAAGAAGAAGAAAGACTGTAGTCCCATCCTATATAATTTTTAAAGTTGTAGCTAGATAGGGGGAGCCTTCCCTTAATTAGGAGATTTTTACTCACACACTATGGTTGAAACCACAATTTTGTATACTTCCCCAAGTGTACAAAATTTTCAACCAACAAGGTGCGCCCATTATCAAGTAAAACTTCACATTTGTGGCCCTCCTGGGAAAGGGATTAAAATGTGTGAAGGGCCAAATAAGAAGGGGTTGTCTCCCGCACAAGTATTGGGATTTATTAGAGAACTTAAAGCTTATAGTATGGCAAAGAGAGCAAAACTAAAAGTTCATCCGTCTGCAAAGAAAAAAACAATGACTTCATAGATCATCAACTAAAAATGGCCTCCCAACATCCTTTCTTGGAGATACCCTCTTATGCAAGCTGAAGTAGAAAATCCCAATCTTTCCTGTAAAAGAGACCCATTGGACAAGGCATTTAAAAAGGAAGCAGTAGATATTGTAGAGCAAAAAATTGCATGTTGCATCTATGGTAATGGTCTTCCTTTCAACTTGGTGAGATTACCATGTTGGTGGGACATAGTGGTGGCAATCAATAGTGCACCTCTTGGTTTCACAAGTTCTAGGTATGAAAAGGTGCTCACCACCTTATTGGGAAGAGAGAAGAATTTGGTAGAGACATCACTCAAACTAATTAGAGATCCCTGGGTTGAATCGAGAGTTTCTATTGTTTTTGATGGATATAATGATTGCGAAAACCATCCATTAATAAATGTTATTGCAGTGTCTTCCAAAAGGACAATGTTTTTGAAGGTAGTTGATTGTGACGAACAAGTAAAATATGCAATGTCCATAGAGATGGTGGGTCATGAAATTGCTGTGCAAATCATTATAGACAATGCAAAGGTTTGTAGGGCTGCAGATGCTTTGGTTGAGCAAAGATATGACCACATTTTTTGGACACAGTGTTGTCCTCATTTTTGTTTTAAAAAATGAAGGACCATTACATAAAAAATTTGTCAAAAAATGAAAATTTTACTCTATGGCATGCTTCTCGAGGCAAAATTTCGCCCAATCCCTGGACTGCACTAATTCTCAGTCCATCCTTAAACCACGTTTCAAATTTCATCTCATTCTGGGTCCGTTTGCTATGTCATTCCTTCAATTTTGGGACTGCAAGTGGGAAATTTTCCGTAAGTTGCAAGTTTTAATGTTTTCCTTTGTTTTAGTCTTTGTAGGGAAATTTTTAGTTAATTACAAGTGCACTTTATGAAAAATAGAACTTTTAACTTGCTTTTTATTTCCCCCTTGTTGCTTTTTGACTTTTAAGTCATTGTAGGAACTTTTTGGGCATATTACAAGTGAACTTTAAATTATAAAGTTAAAATAAAACTTGTAATTCTTTTAAAAAGTTCCACTTAAGTGATTTTAAGTTATGGTAGGGGTTTTTCTCCTCCATTACAAGTTTTATAAAGTCACTTTAAGTTGTAATAGGGATTTTATTTTCCCTTTACTAGTCTTTTGTTGAGTTGTTTAAAACTTGTAATGGGACTTTTATTTCCCTATTACAAGAATTTTAAACTTGTTGTTTGCTCTCAAAAACCCAATTTTGCCTTATGAGGGGAAAAGTGAACATTTTAAACATGTAAAAAGGTTTAAAAAACCCGATTTGCCTTATGCATAAAAAGGTGACATTTTTAAACTTGCAAATGGGTTTTAGAAACCTGATTTCATGTGTTCTTTGCAATTTTAAACTTGTCATTCTTCCTCAAAAACCCAACTAGCAATATTGGAGGATTTTGTTGAAGATTTCCACTGATTTTTGTGGAGAAATCTTAGGAGGAAGGTGTTTGGATTCCTTGCTATTTTTTAGGCATTTTCCAACTCTCTTCATGCCATTTGGAAGATATTATCGTTGGTTTTATGGTGTTTTAACAGCAAAAACGTTTTTGAAAAATGCCACGATTAGCCTCATTCAAGTGCCACGAATCTTGTCTTTCCTAAATCATTTTGGCTTGTCTTGCCTAGGCGTGGAAGTTGGGTGCTTTACTTGACCGATTCTTCATGCTTTTAATGGGCATTTTGATACATATGACGTTTTTTCAAAAATGTGGCTAAGGTTTGAATCTTCTTCTTTTGTCTATAACAGATTCTTTCTCTTCATGATAGTTATATGTTTTGTTTTGTTCTTGCCTAAAATTGGTTTTGTGAGAGATTTTCCCCTTTGTTCCAAGTTTGCAAAGCAATTTGTGAATTGCATTGTTTGTTCCGCATTTTCCCTCTTTACTTGTATTTGGGATTTTAAATCTCTATTACAAGTAGGATGAAAATAATTGATCTTCCCTGATGATTGTAATATTTTAACTATCTTTTGTTGAAATTCCAAGTTTCAAAGATGAAAAATACCCATTCTTTCAAAATCGTGTTCTTAGAACCGGATTACATGTTGAAAGTTCTTCCCATTTTCTTGAAGATGATCTTCCCAAAATCTTCTCATTTTCACTCATATTCATTTCCATCATCCGTACATACCATTCCCACCATTTCATCCACTCATTTCACACCTTCATTCATTTTTCCCATTTAAAGTCTTCACTTGCAGTCAGCCATCCAGAACCCGAAATTGGTCCAAAATGCACTCAAAAAACACTTGAAAATGAGATTTAAAGGTCCAAATACAAGTGCAAACTTGTAGTTACACATTACACATATGAAGTTGCATGTTTCTTTCCCACAATTGCAAGTTAATGCTCTTGTTTTTTTCCCACACATGTAATACAGCTTCTAGAACCCAAAATTCACTTGTGAGCCCATTTTTGCATCAATTTATCCCTTCCCTTGTCAGTCCGGTTTGCACACACGACCTACCAAATCAATGGATTAAGGCATGGGCCTTATTTTGCAAGTAGATTTCAAGATTGGATGATGATACAAATAAGAGATACAACAATTCATGGTTGAGAGCATAGAATGCTTTCAAGACAAAGATGGTCATGACATAAAAAGAGGAAGGCAGCCCTTTCCCTCTTGAAAAGCTAGTACTACCCCAAGCAAGAAGATAAGGGTGCAAGTTCTCGTTCCGGTTCAAGATGTCTTTACCAATCCATAATACTTCAAGTTCTAGCATCCTGAAGTGACATGAAGATCATCACAGACAAAGGATGATGCAGTTAGAGTTGTGTCTTTAGACACATAGAATAGTTTTAGTTATGCATTTGTAATTTTGTTTTGACAAGTTACATATAAAAAAAATAACTTTGTAATTGCAAGTTAACTTATTACTTGCACTTTTGTATTTACATGTAAAGCAACTACAAGTTGAGTTCAATTAGGACTGTTGTTGGAATAAGTCATAGTTAGTTGTTGAATAAGTCTTGGTGTTTGAGAGAATTTCTCAAGTTGGTTGGGATCCTCCCACCTTTTTCTCATGACTCCTCTCCTATAAATACTTGAGGGGGTCTATTGTAATTTTTATCTTTTGGCAATGCAACAATATTCTGCCAGTTTGTATGTGCACTCTAAGACTTTGAGCTTAGATGTATATCAGATTGCTTTCAATAAAAGATGCAAGTTGTGTTGAGACTTTGTGCCAATTCAAGTTGTTATGTGACGACATTTTCTGGAGTTGATTGTGAGTTTTGTTCTATTATGAAAATGAGATTTAAATTCAATGTTGTAGACTTTGAGCTGCTAATTGTATTTAGACTTATATGTTTGGTTTTTAGTTTTGGTCTTGCAGACTTTGAGTTGCTTGTCATATTTGAAACTAGTGTGGAAAGCTAAAGTGAGAAGATAGCTTGTAGACTTTGTGCTGCTTCTATTTTTAAGACTTGTGCATTTAAGGTGAAGTGCATCATGTAGTTAGACTTTGAGCTGCTACATATTGTGCTTAGTTAGCAAAAAATCATCTAAAATAGTTGATAGGAGAATAGATAGTTGAAGACTTTGAGCTTTCTTTTTGTTTTCCTGTCCCGAGGAAGTGATGGAGGTCTTTGTGCCTTCATGGAAACTTTGCCTCCCTTTATGTTCCAAAAATCCTACAAAAAGTCTCATTTTTGTATTTACTGTTTTAAGTTAATTTGCTATCACTTTTTTGTGAAGAGAAAAGGATATTGGCTTTCTTGAAGAAAGAAGAAAGACTGTTGTTTCATCTTGTTTAGTTTTAGATTAGATATAGATAGGGGGAGCCTTCCCTTAATTAGGAGATTTTTACTCACACACTCTGGTTGAAGCCACAATTTCGTATATTTCCCCAGGTGTACAAAATTTTCAACCAACACATCGCTGATACAAGCAATTGGCACTCAAATAGAGTGGGTGAAAGAAATATACCAAGAGGTTGAGGTGATCCAAATGTTTTTGACAAACCACCATGTCACAAGCCATTTTCAGGAGTTTCTTGAAGTTGGAATTGTTGAAGGTAAATTTAATTTTATTTATGCTATGTTTAATATGTGTATTAATGTGTTAATGACATTTTTTACATGATCCTAGGTAGCTAAGACATGATTTGCATCACATACAATAGAGATGAGATGACTTTTGAAGGTGAAAGAGGCATTGAGTGCCATGGTTATTGGTAAGCGATGGGGTGTTTGGAAGCAATCAAATTCAAAGAGGGCCCAAAAAGTTAGGTCATTAGTCTTGTATGACAATTGGTGGGGTTGTGTGGAATATGTCTTGAATTTCACTGAGCCTATCATGAGTTCGATCAGGTTTTCTGATATAGATACATGTTTGGGGGAAGTCTATGATGGCATGGACACCATGATAGAAAAAATGAAAGTCATAATAGCACAAAAAGAGAATGAGCCTGAAGAAATATTAATTTTCCGACATGGGCCGACATGGGATCTAGGTTCTTGCCCATTTCAAGTTACCGTTGAGAGGCCCCAAAATGGGCCCTGATTGGGAGGACCAGAGTGAGGGCACACTGGTCCTTGAGGACCAGGGCGCCAACGCTCTGGTTCTGACTAATCAGGGACTCAAAATTTAGGGGGAGAAAGCATAGGTGCTGGAAATATTGAGTTTGGTGCATGGTGTGAGAGCAATTAGGGCTCCAATCAGGCCATAGGGGATGAACACCAAGGTGAAGGCCCAAATGAGGACAAAATTTTAAGGGAGTACAATTCAGAACACTACAGGCCCCTTGGCCCCAAGTATTGGCACATCCATCTTGGGGTTGGCGTACTTGATGAGGGAACCAAAACTGTTGCATCTCCCTATCAAACGTTTCACATTGATTCCAAATATGATTCCTGTTGGAAATCAGATAAATAATTAGTAATCTTATATTTCTTGTTAGGATGCTAGGAGACTATCTTCCTTAACCAAGCATGGGGGCATGGAATGCCTCTCCAATTCATTCAGCCTCTTGGCCCACAAGTATGGCAGGACCTCTAGTCAATCGAACTTAGGGTAGCATGCTTGATTAGGGAAGACCAGTACTGCTGCATCTTGTTAACAGATTTATATTGAGATAAATAAATAAATACAATATACTTGCATGCCAATAACTTTCCTTAATATTATAAACTTGGTGATTCAATTTCACTTGATTGATGGATTGTTGTTGAATGATTGATATTTGTTTGAATGATTGATTTATTGAATGAATTACTTTGATTGTATAATTTGAGGTATTGGTGAGTGATGATTAAGCGATTGTTGATTAGATGATTGATGAGTGATGATGTAATGACTGTTGGTTTGATATATGAATGCTGATTTGATAGAATGATTTGCTGATTGATTGTTTGCTTTATTTGGTAATTGATGATTACTTTTCTGGATTCATGAGTGATCTTTAATAAGTGATCCTTGAATGCTTGGAATGATTTATCCTTTATACTTGATTGGTGAAAGTGTCACCACCTTTCATAAGAATTTAGTCACTACCCTCAATTGCTACCTTTTGAGAATAATAAATCATTTTCCAAATGGATCTCCTATGGATGTCGTCCTCAAATGAAACCTTCTCCCCTTTATATCTTCCAGTGTGAGGGAGGAGTCACATGTCTTCATCATGTCTGCTCTTTGCAAAGGTCACATCCTTTCACAATTACCACCCTTTGAAAGAGCACAAGTAAGTAGAGATAAGTATGAGCCCAAATCAAAAAGAAGGGAAAGAGGGAAATATTCCAAAATGCTTTGATAGACTCTAAAAAATCCTGAGGGTTCCAACTCTACACAAATTAATGAGGAATCTAAGCTGCATTAGCTGGAATGTCAGGGGTTTGAAATCACTTGACAGAAAAACTTCATTAGAAAGTTTGTAAACCAGTTTAAATCTCTTGACCTTGGCTTTTTCCAAGTAATCAAAGCTGTGGGAATCATGCTTGAAACCAATTTGAGATTCATTTGGAAAGATGTTGCCCGATATTGCAGTCAGCATGAGAAGGGAAGGGGGGATTTGACATTCGTCTCAGCAATAAATGCTCTAAGTATATAAAAGATCCAGGTTACTCTCATTGCAATAGAGCTGTTTGAGTAATTTTGGAAACAAGTGAATTGAAATTTCGAGTGTGCTCAGTCTATGCCCCTAATGACTACATAGAAGAATTAATTTGTGAAAATGGCTTTGTACATGCAATTGTATTTGAACAAAATTACTCATTTTGTGTTTAAAATTTTTACCGTACATTGTATGATTCAAATGTTTTAACTTTACATTTTCAACCTTGAACAGGAATGGAGTGTTTCCTCAAGCTTTAAATACATATGTAATATTTCTATATTGAATACTTGTATTTGTATTTGAATAAAAAGCTTGAATAGCCTTGCTTCAATCAGCTATGGACCAATACTGCTTTATGCATTTTATCTGTAATGAAAGTTAGGAGTTATACTGTACATTCTATGGTTCAATTGTTTTACATTCGCATTTTAGGTGCTGAACATGAATGGATAATTTTCTTGGGCTTTATGAGTTTTGGTCCACAATACATCATTTGAAGTTTCTACATCTAATTTAAAGCATTCTGACATTCCTATCATCTGCAGCGCAACACAATCTATTCACGCGTTGATGCAACATTACATAAAATTCGTGATACAACAAAGGTATTGTTGGGATTTTACCCATTTTATATCAGTGGTGCAGATGTAGGAACATTTTCATGAAAGATATTTTCTTTGGAATTCTATATTCATTTGCATGGAGAAAGATGGTTGCAAGTTTATGATTCTTAGCCAATGCAATTACTTTATTTGAATTTTCTAACACATGATATCTATAGCTTGTTCAATCCTTTGCAAATGAGCACTTGAAAACACCTATTGGCGAGCCAGTGAAAGGGCAACGCAAAAAGACAAAAGTGGAGTTGTGGCTTGACAAATTCTACACAAAGAAAACCAACTTACCAGAACCTTTTCCACATGAACTGGTTGAGCGTCTAGAAAGTTATCTTAGTGTATGGCCTTATACTCTATTGATATTCTTTTATTATTTTCTACTTGTCAAAATGTTTTAGCAACAAACTTAAAATTTAGGCTGTTTAGTTTGGTACTTGTTGATTTACCATTTGAAATTTGTCTTCTTTGCAGAATCTTGAAGAGGAGTTGGTGGGTCTGTCCTCACTGTTGTATGACCACCGCTTGGAAGATGCTCATCGTAATTCCTCCGAGATCTTCCAAAATGCAGCATATACCCAGGAGTAAGTGTTGTAATGGAAAATCAGCTTCAGTTAGATCTCTTTCATTCATTAAACTGGTGATCATAAAATTTTTGAGATTTTAATTACATGTTTTAATTAAGATCACTGAAGTATAGCACATCAGCTTGCCCAGCAAGTTGTCCAATGGATTCGCTCTCTAAGATGCCCGATTCGCTGATTGTTCTTGCATAAGGCTGATTGCACTTCATAACGATATTTGTTGTGTAGAATGAATCTTGTTTATATACAAGATTCATGTTCAAGTCTTCTAAGTCGGCCTTAACTAATTTCTTTATTTTACATATTCACTTTGCACTTTGGCACCCAATTTGGGGCCTACATAACTTGCAACTTGTGACACGTTTCCTGTTTGAGGCCCAGCCCTATGAAATGCTTAACCACACGTTTCATTTAGGCCCAACCCTATAAACATAAATGCTTAACCACACGTTTCATTTAGGAATACATAATGTGTTGCGTGGGAACATTTATGGGTCCACACGTTTAGGAAATGGTCCTGTCATAATACAAGATATGGTTATTGGGCCCAACCCATTACATGACTAATTCACACGCCACATAGAAGAATGGGTCCAGCCCTATTACTTAAGTTGAATTCTAATGTTGCCTTCGACAATCAGAATTCAACTTTTATTTTTCTACCTAGTTACAAAAACCAACAAGAGAGTGCGCTGTTTGTCAGCAAAATAAACAAGAGCATACATACCCTGCTGGTTTACTTCAGCCACTTCCAATTCCTGACAGGAAGTGGGAATGTCTATTTATGGATTTCATCATAGGGTTGCTGAGAGCACAGGGACGTGATTGCATATTTGTGGTTGTGGATTGTTTGACGAAGTATGCCCACTTCTATCCGATTACCACCACTTATTCTGCTATTCAGGTAGCAGAGTTGTTCTTCAGAGAGGTATTTAGATTACATGGCTTGCCTCAGACTATTGTCAGTGATAGGGACACTCGGTTTTTGAGCCACTTTTGGCAGGAGCTTTTCAGACTCTGTGGGACCGAGCTTACACCGAGCACCAGTTACCACCCTCAGACTGATAAATAATTTTGTTGTCATTATTTATCTGAAATACCACCCTCAGTCCAAAAATTCTAAAATAAATCCTAAAGGAGACGCCTAGCTGGTAGCTTCAGTTTGAGCTGCTAAACTCACCATTCCGGGTAGTTTGGACTGATAAATAATTTTGCTGTCATTATTTACTGCTGTACGGAAGCAAGGACAAATAAGCAGTGTTCCACGGGCGTTGGGGACGGGGGGACGGGGGGGACGAGGGGGACGCGTTTCCGGGACAGGGGGACCAAGGGCCTAAATTTGGGGACAGCGAGGGGACGGCGGCGGGGGGGGTGGCGGGGTGGTGGTGCTCATATATATACATATAGTACTTGAAAAACTAGTTTTGAAAAGATGTATAACAGTATAACAGTATAAGAATTAGATTTCAAATGAAACTATAGGAAATACCAAGATTACTTAGATTAGTAATACTAATTGCTAAATGCTAAATAAAATTTGACAAATGAAATTGTCAAATTGGAGATTTCTCATTTCTATCATATGAATATCGAAAAAGGAAAACGAAAATACGAATATCTGATGCCATTGCAAAGTCTATAATAATAAAGATGATTACATAATTCATCATTACAATGAGTTGAGTAGCCAAATACAAATACGTGTAGCAATAGCATTACAAAAGAGACTAGAGTCAAAGACAAAATGACAAAACTCAAAATGTAGCTAATGGAGGCCTCTAATCATCTGCGAACTCCTCCTCACTGGAACTGTTGGACTCTTGAAGATCAAGGTCCCTCAAGCTCACACCAACTAGCCCTGTATCTGAAGTGGTAGGATCATCCTCATCAATCTGTGAAGGCTCCTCTGGCTCTACATCCCATCGTGCCGCTGGACTCTCGTTGTACACGAGTGTCTTGCGGTCTATGAGACGCAAAGCACTGTGTATAGCCACAAGCTTCTTTGCTCTCTTAGAGGTAAGTCTGTTTCTCTTAAGAGAGTGGATGAAGCTATATGTAGACCAGTTCCTCTCAGCAGCTGAAGAACTGGAAACCTGGGATAGCAGACGGATGGCTAGAGTGGTGGTCAAAGATTTCGGGCCATGAAAAGTCCACCGCAAAAGTGGGTCCTCCTGTGCCATAGTGTCTCTATCCATCTTTGCCGCATCTAAATAACCTCTAAGAGTGGCAAATCTTCCCCACTCAGTGCGCATTGTGCCGGCATCTCTGGAATCAAACATCTTGTCTATGCACCTAAAGAAACCCGCCTTCACCTCATCATCCTCAATCGGTGTCATTCTACCCGGTCTAGCCTTGTACCACTTAGGATTCAAGGCAAAGGAAGCCATATGCAAAGGAGTGTTCAACTTGTCCCATCTACTCTGAATGATAGGCCGGATTTGCTCATTGTAGAATGCTAGAGAGGGGTCCTTCACTCGCACAATAGCCCTCATCTGGTCAAGCATAGAGTCAATGCACTCATACACCTCTCCAAGGTTAGGTGCATCCCCATCCCCATATCTGATCACCTAGAATACTGGAGAAATGATGGAGACAATGTATTTCGCATCAATCCAAAACACATCACTCTTCACTATCTCCTTCACCCTTCTCCCTTGCTCTGTCTTGGCCTCAGCCCACCTATTCCACTCATTAGTCATAACCATGAGTTGCAATGCCTCTTGCAACTCAATCATTCTCTCCAAGAGAATGAAATAGGATGCATATCTAGTCTCAACTGGTTTCAAGAACTCCTTCTTCGCGAAGGTCCTGAAGAGTGCATGTGAAGTGTGGTGGTTGTAGATAAACATCTGCACATCTCTCGCATCGGTGACCACTCCTCTAATCTAGTCAATCTTCCCCATGTCCTTGAGTGCATTGTTCATGGCATGCACACAACATGGGGTCTACCAAATGTGTCTATAGGCTGCCTCAACGAGTCTCCCTGCTGCTCTACACACATAGGCTGCATCTGTCACTACTTGGACCACATTTTGTGGCCCAACCTCCTCAATAGCCTCCCTGAGGACCTGAAACTGGAAATCAGCATCTTTACGATGCCCTGTACAATCAACTGGTCTAAGGAAGTATGGGCCCTCTGCACATGTGACCATGACGTTGATGAGTGGACGATGGCTAATGTTCGTCCACCCATCCATAACTATGCTGCACCCCGATGCCACCCAACATGCCTTCATCTTCTCCATCAAAATATTGATCTTGGAATAGCTTTTATCCAAGATCGAGGTCCTCATTTTCGTCTCCCCTGGTGGCACATAAGATGGTCCTCCCTTGGCCACCATATCCATCATCTTCCTATAATAAGGAGACTGTGTAACATGAAATGGAATGCCATTGGCAAAGAAGAAATTGCCAATGGATTCATCTATCTCATCTCTCAGCTGCACATTAAACATATCAGCAATGGGGTTGCTCTGTGGTGTATGCAACCTACGTTTCCCAGCCCTGGTAGCAATAGAAGTGGAAGTAGATGGAGATCCAAACATCATTCCTCCCGCCTGTGAAGCATGAGAAGTATGTGGCACTGGCACATTCTGGTTGTCGTGAAGTGATGCCCTAGCAGACAAAGTAGTAGGCATTGAAATATTTGTGTCATCTAGAACCCTCCAAAGCCTGTTAAACTCAATTCTGTACTATATATTTTTGGGTTCCTCCAAAAACTTACAATGTTTCACGCCTTTTCCTCTCCAAAACAGAAAGTGTGCATTCACCCTGCTAATGCTACTGAACCATTCTCTGTCACAGATATTGCACTTCCACTTCCTTGTTCCCCCACTTAAATGTGATGCAGTGCCTTGTACTGATATTCGTGAAGCAAACTGTTTTAGAGGAGACTTAGGATCAAAATGACCCCTAGCATATGGTGCCAACAACTCTGAAGGCCAACCTGTACTAGCTGGTGCACTTGCCATAGAACTAGATTGGGCTCCAGGATCAGCCCCATGGTCACCCCCCTCATTTTCAAGTTCATATTCTGAATCATTCTCACTATGAGAGTGGATTTCCATGTCATCTTCACTCATGCCTTGGGAGCTCATTGTGAAATTAACACTGCATTTCACAAAATAAAAATAAAAATAAAAATAAAATCAGCCTTGTTTAACAATATATTTTAAAATTTTTTTCCTATTCATCTCAAAATGAGATTTGATGTTGAATCTTGAGGGCAAAATGATTCATCATTTTGCCCTCAAGATTCAACATCAAATCTCATTTTGAGTCTTGAGATGAATAGGGAAAAAAAAACCAAAAATGACATAGAACAATGAAAATCAGAAAGTAAAACAAAAAAAAAACAAGAAGAAGTTGAAAAACCCTACCTTGTGCTTGAAGAATCTCTCCAAAATGTAGAAGAATCTTCTTCTTCCTCTTCTTCTTGCTTCTTCTAGCTCCTATCACGTTTGCAATCACTTTTCTCACCCCTTCAATCAATCTTCTTCAAGTATTTCCTCCTCTTCAAGTTGCTGGAAAAAAAATCAGTTTTCCAAAATGAAAGTGAAATCCAAAATAAACATGCTTTTGTGTTGTTTTGAGGGGTAGGGTGGGGCCCACGTCCAATTAGGGTTACCCCTTAACCCCCCCCCAAAAGGCACATGTTTTTAAAAAACTTAAAAAAGTGCCTTTTTTTGCGTGGGAACACGGAAGACGCCCAGGCGTCTCCCACGGAGACGCCCAGACGTCTCCCAGGAGACACCCAGACGTCTCCACGTCTCCCGTGGAGACGCGGGGACGTCTCCACGTCCTGGCGGCATTTGGGTGGCGGTGGCGGGACGGCGAGGGACGTCGCGTCCCCGTCCCCCCGTCCTCGAGACGTCTCTGACGGGGGGACGCGTCCCCGTGGAACACTACAAATAAGGGGTTTCATAAATTTGAGGTATTTGACAATAAATCTTCTTGGACTTGTCTGATTTCTTTATTGAAGGTGTTTATGCAAATTGGATGTAATAAGGGTTTGATAATCCTAATTTTATGAAGTTCAATTAATTTCCAGCTCTTTCCAATGTTGCTTTTTGGATACTATTTGTTCAAAACTAGCTTTGTTGTTAGAAATTGCAAAATACAAAACATAAAACGCAACTGGTTCAACTAAACCTCCGTTGTCTGAGTCGAGAACCCTTGGTGGGTTCCTACAGATCTAGTGTTCATAATATGACTAGATTCATTTCCAATAAAACATTAAAACGAAAAAACAAATCAAAGAAAGGATTCGACTTCTCTATAAACTTGGGCATTGGCTTTCATTCAACTCACAAGTTGCTTCTCAAAGTTGAAAGTTAGAGCTCAAGAAAGAATTTTTTCAAGTTTGAAGGCAAATTTTGAAGTAATTGCAGGCGCAAAACAATTCCCTAAGAGAAGTCAGACATTTGAAGATGAAGTGGAAAGCAATTACTCAAAGCAACTAAGGAATTTCCTTTAAATTTTCAGGTTTATAACAGTTTTGAAGGCAGATTTTCATAATTTCCGTCTGTTTCACACTTCAAGATTTCCTTCTTTCAATGTGAATTTTAGTTTCCCAGACTTGTGGAAAGACCTTCTGTCCGGATTCCTCAAATTCTTCCTAAGATCATTTTGCTTTTTTACGCTTTTTACAGTTTTGAAGGGCAGAAAGCTTCATAATCAGACTTGATTTTAATTTTCAGAATTTCACCAAGTCTGATTTTTATTCCTAATTTCATAATCAGACTTGACTTAGTCTGATTTTCAGTCTGGATTAAAAAAATTCATGAATCAAATCAAAATCATTCTTTGAAATTCCTTTAAGCGAGCATCAAACCTCCCTTTAACCTTTTCCTAAGTCTGGAATTTTTCATAATTTTCAGGTGGTAGATGTCAGCTCAAGGAGGGATTTCTAGGAAAGCACAAATGAAGTTCAAAGACAAAGGACCACAGCTGGAATCCAAGATCGTGACAAAGTGGAAGAAAGTTGGAGATACTAACCTTGGCCATGTGGACCTCAAAGACTTCAAAAAGAGAATGTATGGGCTTGATGATTGCTTGCCTTCACCATTAGCTCGCAAGATGACGAGAAATGAATTTTTTCCAGCAGTTGGATTTCCTCCAGCTATGTAGTGCTATGAGCTGATAATAGAATGCGCCAAATATTATAACACTCAGGAGAGACAAATTGTGGCACCTGATTGCAGAGTATTGGCCTACCTTGGAGAGATGGCCATCAAGGAAGCATTTGGCTTTCCAAATTATCATTCTACCATACACAAGACCAAGGAGGAAGCCTTAACTTTTTGAAGCAGAACCTATCTCTTGTATTGAAGTAATCAACAAGCAATGGTTGCTTAAGCCAACACCTCATTATTCCAAAGTGCCTAAGAATCTTTTCCAGACGGATTTCATAGAAGAGTATGAAGACCTCATCCTATTGCTGAATAGAGTCGTAGGAAGTCCTCAGGCTTCCTCATTCAAGCCTTGGATGTATCACTTCATTGATGAAATCACTATCGGTGTCAAGATGAGAAATTGGGCAAAAATAATCAGTAATAACATTGATGAGAACACAAAGTCTTTTTACATGAGTTCCTATGTCATTTACATGCTGACAAGATGTTACAGATATAAGGGATTGATTTGCAAAGGCATTGTGGGAAACAAGGATGGTCAATTCAAATCATATGATTGCTATCCACAATTGCATGTATAGGAGAAATCCCATTTCAAAAGAGTCAACGATGCATTCCTAATGTATATCACCAGGATATTTCAAGGAGGCACTTATCAACAACTGACACAAGAAGCCAAAGATTTGATAAGCAGATTTGGATCTTGGTACATCCAATTCCCCAGATTCACACACCTGAGAGCCCAAGGATTTACATGATGCCCATACAAACTTCCAAGATATCCTAAGCAAAATGGTACTACTAGAGGTCAACACATGAGAAAATCCAAAGAGGCAAGAAGGCTGGAATTTCTTTTCCTTTTTTTATTGGAAAAATGTTAGAATCATGTCCATCAACATAGGTAGTTGATAAAGTGGACGTAGAAATGCAATGGTATCCGTTCTCCTTCTATTGATCAAGGTCCAACTTTGACCCCCATTATCATATTGGGATGATAAACAAAAGTATAGACACAGAGTTGATCTTGAGGATTTCTGGGCCAATGCAGCTGATCAATATGAAACGAGGAAAATGTGGTCTAGGATATCAATAAGCATGATTAGAATGATTGAACTTTTTCCCATACCAGATCAGTTGGAGGATGATGGAAATTTCACCTAGCCACACTATGAAGAAGGAAAAGATAAACCTCTCCTTGCAATGGATTGGTCTAGACTTGAACTTTCAGATTTGGATACATTGATGAGGCCAGTCATGAAATTCATTAAGTGGTGGGTGGATCAACAAACTCACAAATTGAAGGAGAAGAATACTGTCTTCACCTATGATTTAATGGGAAGCATGGATTCTTGTTCTTCTGATGAGGATGAAGGGACTCACGATGTTGAGAAACCAAAAAGTGGAAATTCTAAGAAAAGGAAGCATACAACAAAAAGTTTACTAAGGCCAAGAAGAAAAAAGATTTTAGATAAGGAAATTGTACACAAGAAACAAAGAGAAAACAATGCGTCTTCTTTCACAACACTTCTTTGGTTGAAGAAGTTGGCTCATCCATAGATAGGAACAAAGCTCTCGTTGAAGATGATCTACAAATTGAGATAGAAATTCCTCCAATTTGTGAAGAACCAATTCAACAACAAATTGTTCCTAATGGCCTTGATGATTCAGTAACAGTAATGGATGAGGAATTGGAGAATACTGAAGTTGATATCTTGGAAGGAGATTTTCAAGGGCTAGCAGGCTAATTAATTCCACCTACCCCACTAGCCCCTACCCCGGTAGCAGGGTGGGCATGTTACGAAGGAATGATTTCCGCACTTAGAGGAATTGAAGGAAGTGAAGGAGATCAGGTAAATGAAGAAGATGATGGCATTGAACAACCAACAATACCATATTGGTTACTAGCAAGAATGAAAAAGAAAGTTATTGTAGAAGTCCAACTAGTGGACGATTCAACAAAATTCTTAGCCAGATTGAATAGGCTTGTGGAAAAGAAGGCCAAGAAATATTCCTTAATCCATAAAGATGGCACATGATATCGTTCAATTCAGGTGGCCATTCCAAAGGTTGACAAGACAAAGGAGGACAACGCTCCTGAACATTATGAGCTAATGAATGTGGACATAGGTCCTACTACAAAAGAACAAGAAGTCCATGAGTTAGATGATTCAGTCAACGCCATCAAGGAAAGCCTAAGGAAAGAGGAAGAATAGAAGAACAATCTCAAAGAAGAGAATGAACACTTAAGGTGTTATATACAACATTTGGTAAATCCTATTGGGAGAGAAGAGGCAATTTTCGCTCCACCTTTGGCTCTTCCACAAGAATCAATTGAGAATTTTGAAGGAACGCAGATGGCAGCTCAAGAGGACGATGAATGGATTGCAGAAGTTGCAAACAAGGCCATCAAATTCGTCAAGGCCATCAAATTCGTGGAAGAATTGGCACAGGTCTATGGTCAAATCTCTTCATTCATGTATAGAATCCAAAGCATAGCTGAGTTTTGGGAAGATTTTCAAACTGTTCACGAAAAGACAATTCCATGTTTGAAGGTGCTGAAAGTAATTCCTGAGCATGGCTTGGTTAGTGGAAATGTAATTAATGTCGAAACATCATATGACTTCAGCACATGGTATCATGCCTTGGTGACTAGAGGAGAAGTCTTGGAGAGGATGAAGATTGATGGTGCCAGGATAGAAGAAACAATCAAGACAATCCAAGACAAAGTCTTCATCATAGTTTCCGATGTGCTTGAGCAGGAAATAGTCCGAGACAAGGAATTAGATGTAGAGAACTTGCAGGCCAAAGTTCAAAACAATTTTTTCACTTCCGCAAATCCAATCTAGAAAAAACATTTTAACAAGGCATCCTCATTTTTCCCATGGAGGATGATTTTAAAAAACTGGAAATTGACTGGATAACCACTTTTGCCACATGTCAAGATGCGATGGACTCGATGGAATACAAGGTTGACATTTTGCCAAGTGTTCCAATGGAAGAGGTTGACCCCATAGTGACCAGGTTCATTGAATTTGCTGCCAAAGAAAAGGATAAGGGACCCTCACTTCTAGAAGAAAGCTGGGTTTATTAGTTGTTTAGTTCTCATTGGTCCATTTTGGATAAGTATTGTAGCTTGCCCTAATTAGGGTTTAATTTTTTAATCTTGGCCATTGATCTTAAATCAATATGGGTCGTTGCTTTGTAAAAGGGTGCCTATATAAACCCTTCTCTTCTCATTTGTAACTCATGGGAGATTTTAGAGAAATTGTTGTAGTGATACTTCTTAAGTAATAGACATAATTCATTGTTCAAAATGTTGGTGAATCTTTGTCTACCTTTGCAAGTTAGCATGGTTTCTTGGCTCTCATTAGAATAGATTTCATTTTCAAGTTGATAGATTGAATGAAAGATTTGATAAAATTGCTTAATATGGAGTTGATGTGTTCAGACCATTTCTAATTGGATGATTTTCAATTGTTTTACAAAGTTAGCCTGAACTAGTAAATGAAAACTTAACTTCTATTGCTATATTCATTGTTCAAAATGTTGGTGAATATGAGTGATGAAATGTTTTTGAACCCCTTAGAAGATAGCACAGTTCTTGTATAGTTGTTGAATTTGGCAAAACAAGGATTGGTTTAAATTCCACTTTTGTAATTTGTGTCTCCAGAGTTCATAGGATTAGATTAGGATTAGAATTATCTTCCTAAACCTTCACCCCTTTGCCCTTTTTTTCCAAGTCTTAATAGAAGTAGGATTGAATAGAACTTATTGCAAAATTATTCCAAAAAAAAAGAAGAAAGTCAGGAATCAGCAGAATCTTTAGATTGGTTAGCTCCATAAACAATTGTGTAAGTCCCCCTTGAGATTACCAGCAAATCACAACGAACCAATTGAGACATTCAGCATGAGTTTGGGAACCTTGGCATTGTCTTTGTGATCACATAGTTTAGCTGTTTAGCACATAGAAGAATTTGATCAAGAGAGAATAGGATATCTCTGGGTATTATATTCTGTGTTGCCTTGACTCGCCCAAATGATGTCCTCCATCCCTACGAGGACCCGTTGATAGGCTAACCCTTTTTATTGAAGTTGGCTAGGAAGGGGACATTACAAACTTGTAGGTCAGGCATTTTGAAGCTTAGATATGCGGCATTTGGCTAGTGCAAAAAGGTTAAGTGGAATGAGGAATAACCTGGCTCAACTATCCTATAGATAACTACTGCATGTGGGATATGTTTCACTACGGTGGAGCATATGTAAGAGTAGATTAGATCAATCGGATGTTATGTTACATGGATAATTATATTAGAGCTGTGGGATGACAACAAGTTCTATTTGTGGTGTTAATTGGCACCTGAAAGAAAATCTTCCACCTAAACAAATGGAATGCCAACCACATTTATTGTTCCAAGCATATTTATCAATTTTATAATGAGTTTACATCCAACTGCTTAGGCTCTAGATTTGGGTTCCATTTATTTATATTAAGGAGCACACCTTGTCACATAGCTACTAGTTGCAGAAACTAGACCCTGGATCCAACCACTGTGAAACTTGGACATCAAATTGAATGCCACCACATTATTTCATCAAAAGATCACAGATACATATTGAATTAGGGTTAAAGTTTTGAAGTATAGTTTGGAGGAAACTGCAGTGATTCCTGAAACTGATAAAGAGTTCAATATCAAGCTATGTACTAGGAGGAATAACTGAAATAACAATATAAAAGGATTAGCAGAAGTATTTGGCATACTAGTGCCTATGTCATAAATGATTCTTATGTCCTTCGAGAATATGAAAATATAATGCTTGAACAACATATGCTCAGAAATGCAGGTAAGAAGTGTTTCAGTATGTTAATGCTGGTAGAGTGCAACATTTCATTCTGTATCTTGTGACAAAGAGGAAACATGATTTTTGGATTGTTGCTCTCGTGTGGTGTTCTCTTGTATGGAGCAAATGGATATTTAGTGTATTTTTTAGACTACATTAGTGTTGTAGATATTCAATTGTTAGTTTAGACAATGGTCAAATGCTACAGTTCTGACCATGTGCCCATACCAAAAACTTAGCATTATTAGTAACTTATTAAAAATTTTAAATTTGTTGAGGTTAACTAAGAGAAATTTTCTAAGCAACTAGTACCTGCACCACAGTCCTATGAACATGCTGCTGCAAAATATGCAACAGCTGTTCTCAGGAAAGCTGAAGATATTTTAATTGTTTTAAACAGCTGAGCTTTAGAAATGAGAATCATAGAAAGAGGAAATCCTGGCCTCCTTCAGGAAACAGAAATCAGGAGAAACCATGAAGAGAGAAGATTCGGACAAATCTGGCTAGAAGAACGACTAAATCGATATGTCAAACCAATTTCATATTAAATTATCTTAATGCATCAGTCGTGGAATATACATAGTTTTTTGTTAGATATGTTTCTGCTTAAAAATTTCTTTTTCTTTATGATGATGGAGGATTAGAAGATATATTATACATGAAGAATATTTGTATTCTGGAATCACATTTGTTTCTTTTCTTTTGATTCAGATATGTGCACCGTGTGCTACTATCCGAGAGGGACAAAATGAGATGTTGCTCAGTACAATTTGAGGTTCCTGTACAATCTTCTCAAGCATTTATGTATGGTGGAATTTTAATCTCTGGGTTTATTGTGTACTTTGTGGTTATATTTTTCTCATCCCCTGAGCGCTGATCAATATAAGTACTGGGTTCCACCTAATTTTTTTGGAAACCATACTAAACAATGCTACTATTTTAATCATAACGGATTCCATCTTTCAATTGAACTGATGGATTAGTTTGCACAAGAAATAGAGGGTTGTGAACAGACAATAGCTTTTTTTACCTGTAGCAAGTGGGATCTAAACCAATTTTTGGCAATCCAGCAATTATTAGTATTTTTCTATGTAGAAATTGTAGAAGTAGATTACCACCAAATCCTGAAAGTTGAATTGCCTCGAAGATCTCAACAGTTTTCATCAACAATTCAGAACATAGGCGGGAGGTTCATTTCGTACAAAACTAAGAACATTCAAATGTCTGTATCCCATATTTCAAATTTTTCGTTTACCAGATTGTACTGTATATTGAAAATTTGGCAACGAGAAGATATCTGCCGTTATTTTGATATAGAAATAGTTAAATACATTTTCCCGTTAAGGGACATTTGGTAAAATAGCTATGAGTTATTTGTACTCATCTTGAACTCCTGGTAAATCTGTGAATTTGAGGTTTTAACCTATCCTCTTGTTATTAGCATTTACATTACAGTGTCTCCTAATCCAATAAATGGGTAATTATATGCCTATGATACATTTCAGTAAAAGTAACTTCTTTCACCACTGGCAGTGCATATAAATGTTTCAGTTCACTTCATGAATTGCTCAGCACGTGCTAAGAACTAATTAAATCGTTACTTGTACCCAGGAATATACCTATGTGATCTATAATTTATTACAAATATTGAATGTATCTTCTGTATCATTCTTTCTTCATTTTTCAAAAAGAATTGCGAGAACATTAAATTAAATGTTTTAGTAATGAAAATCCAGCATATTGCCTACAAAACTAAACAAGCTTCCTATTTAATGGATCTATTCAATAACCTTCATTCCTTCCGAATGTAGTGGAATCTTTCTTTGATTAAAAAATATATTATTTTGAGGAGATTTGTTCTGGACTTTCCAGAAACCATTGCACTAATTCTTAAAATGTTGAATAAGGGATAGAAATTTGAATGAACCAGGGCTGGTAAGGATGCGTTTAGGAAATTAAGATAGCTTTAGTGGAAGCATCAGTGCCGGTAAGTTCTGATCATGTAACACCTTTGAACTTGTTTTCTTTTGTTTCCAAATATGCAACAGCCATTATATTGTTGCAGAAGAATGACGGAGTGTATGCACTAAGAGATTACTAAATAATGCTTTTAGATCGGAGATAAAGGTATGCATTCTCCTAGCGTGCACTGAAATGATTTAGGAATATACTGAGCAGGAAATAAGTGGGGAGTAATTACACTTTACATATGAACAATAGAGAAACAACTAATAGGTGCAATTAGTTGAAAAGTACAAGTCGATATTCAAAACTTCAAATTTGGCAATATACAAGGCAATAAATGAGCAATCAATATTGCAATGGAGTAAATGAGAATAATGTAATAAACACAAAGAAGGTGGAGGGCAAAGATAACAACCATGGAGAACTTTTTGGTGTAATGATCTTCAGTTTTTTACTAGAGTTTTAGCGTTTGCAAGGGTGATGGCTTTGGTTGGAATTTTTTAAGGAAAGAGGTATCCTAGCAATTCTATTAGGTGAGTCTTCCCAAGTTATTTGAATTTGCAAATCTCAGAAGACCAAGTCTTCTTGTCCTATGTACCTATATATGCCTTGTCGGTGAAGTAGTCTCTAGGCTGCTAAGGAGATTTAATGTGTTTTATGTAGGTAGATGATTGTTTGATATTCTTTTTAAGAGATGGTCTAACAACTAGGGTAGAGAAATGGGTACAATTCTCGGGTTACAAATTGTAATGATTAACTTCTGCATTTTAGGATGATGCTGTTGGATTTGATTACAAATGTAAAGAACAAATTGAAGTTACATTGTTTGTAGTTAGTGATGACAATGTTATGATTCTAAATTGTAATATACAAAATTTGATTTATTAAAAGGAGTAGCAGCTTATTGTTGCTATTTTATAGAAATGTAATTATAGAATTGATAGCTAGAAAGTAGAACAAAAAATTAACAAAAATAACTTAACAGTGAATTTTGGAAGTCAACTCTCTAGACACTAAGACTAAGTGTCTACATATGCATGATGAACTCCTAAAAACCCAGTTTGTCTTGAAAAACATACCTTTTTCGATAGAAATAAATTAAAAAGTTCTACGGAGTTCAATGATAGAAAAAGTAAAATAATAGAGATTTAATTAATATATTGCGATGAAAATAATCATGACAAAGAAAGAGGAAGGGAAATAAATTTACAGACTGTCGAATAGTTGAATATCTTTTAGGGAAAAATGTATACCCGAAGGAGAGAAAATGTTTTGTGGCTATGTGGGAAGTGTACTAAGATTGGTCAAGTCTCTTTGGTCCTTTTGGTCTCCACATACAAACAACGATAAATAGAGTAAAAACAAATGTATGCTCTTATCCTAAATGTATTTAAGAATTAAGAGTAGTGACAATATCAAAATGAAATAGATTGTAGGATTTGAATATTCCAATGTTCGTAAGGGCACACAAAAATTAATGTTGCAATAACAATAAGAAATAAAGAAGTAGAAAAAGCTAGAACAATTTTGTTTAAAGCTTGAGGAAGAAAGAGCAAGAGCCTTGTATAATATTACAAGGGCTTTGATGAGATAGCCAAAGAAGTGTTAAAGCCAATAAAGTTGTAAAGAGAGCTACAAAGAGATGAAGAAAGTTGTAGAATGTTAAAGAGCTTCAATGTGCAAGAGGGAGAGTCCAAAAATAAAAAAAGAGAATTGAAATGAGAGGAAGAGATTGGCAAACTATTCAGATTTTTCTTGAGTGGTTACCATCCACTTGGGTGGTTGATGGATGGCAAAATGCTTGTAGATGATTGCTATATGAGAAATTGTCAAACAATTGGAGCACATTGCATGAACATTTAGGTGTCATGCTAGTGTTTGGATATTTGAGCTTTAGAAATGATGAAATAGTAAAAAACACAAGTTTAACATAACTATGCCATCAATTGACAAAATGGGCTACAAGAGACAAGTCCTTGGCAACATGGGAGAGAAAAGGCTAATGCTAGGGCTAAAATGAGTCTACAAAAACACTAAGGGGATGGACACCAAAGTGAGTGTAAAACAAAGTATAAAATTGTAAGAGTATGCAACTTTTGATATTACATTTTGCCCCCATTTTAATGGGTTTATGATTTGAATATGCATGCTAAAGTATATAAAGGAATATATTAGTAAGTAAATACATTATAACATTAAAAAATGATACCATGGAGGAAGTAACATTTCTCATGTAGGATGATTGTGCCATCAAAATGAGAATTTGCAAGAGAAATAAATTAGATAACAAAAACCTATACAAGAAGCATGGTTAGAACAACATAAACCTACAAAATCATTGTGTAAAAACTTTGCAAAAATATATAAAAATGTAAACAATAGATACACGAAGGAAAAGGGCATAACAATTTTTTTTTAAGGTCCAACAAGATGGAAGAGCTGAATGTGGAAGGTGAATTAATACTTTGCATTGTCCCCAAATGTAATAGAAACAAAAGAAATATAAGGAGAAAAGGAAGAAATCAATATGAAAAATTTAGAACATGATTTAGGCACTAGCTTCCTTTGTTGCTAGGGGTCATGCAAATCACATAATACCTTCATGGATCACATTCATTACAAATTGGGTTGCAAGGTGACCATGAGGAGTAAAAAAAGTAGGTTATATGAAACACATATGCTAGTTATATTATGCTAGGTGTATCATAAACTATTAAAGCAATAAATATGAAGGGAATATAGGCTAATAAGCTGTGCTCTGTTAGGTCACTCATATCCTACTAATGTTATTGCCTAGGAGCATATCAATAATGTAGGCTACATGAATGGATGCACATGTGATTAGAATGACCACTACCTTCACTACCTACCCCTATTAAAATATTTGCATGCATCATATGCAAATATTTGAAGATGATGCAAAGGGGAAGAAAGAAGAGGGTGGATCATTAGACATAATACATCCCATATGAACAAATTACACATGCCCCCTAGAATATTGGTGATGACAAAAGTGATGGGTTTTGTTGTTACCACAAAATTAAAGTATATTTGCGCACAAGATGCCACCAATATGAATGAAAAAAAAAACACAGTTTGAAAACTATGTGTGCCACTATAAGGATAGCAACACAATAGACAAAGAGGTGTAAAAACTTTATGAGAGAATATGAGAGAGCTAGATAGAGATAGAATCTGTATTGTGCACTAGTGATGAGAATGTTGAGGTTAATCATAATCTATTGAAAAAGATGATCTCACATCACAATAAAGGAGTCTCAATATTATAACGTAAATGTTTTCTCATATCATGAAAATAACAAAAAAAATGCCATAGTAGAGGAATAATGATGTTTATAGTGCATAATGAACAAGACAAAGGATAACCTCAATCTCATGTATCATGTAGATAAGAGATGGGTGCATCAACAAGAGAAAGAGTGGTGACACCTGTGTAGAGAAGGTGTTGTATTCTATGCTGCAAGGCTCAACATTTGTTGGTGTAATGATCAAGAATTCAATGATATGCATGGGAAGAAAGTGTTGGTTGAATATGTTTTAGAATTTCCTTGCATGTTGTAGGAAGATTGATCAAGCATTCTTTTCAAAACCTCAATAAGATATGCTCTCATTTAGGTGGAAGGGAAGAAGATTGAATATTTTGAGTGTTTTCAAAAGCAAATGGAGTAGGAATAATCCTTTTTGATGTGAAGGCAATTTTTTTGAAAATGAGAAGCCATATAGACATCAATCAATAGAGAAGGGGATGCATATGAAGAAGAAGAGTGGCAATGCAAACCCTTTAGACAAAAATGTGGTGTAGTTTCCACAAAGACCTTCACTCCTTGTTCCATATGCCAGAGACCATTTCCTTTGTATCCATATTTAGAAACAAACTTGAATGCAAGCCCATAATGTCTCTCCAAAGTAGAAAGAGAAAAATCAATGTCATTGGACTTGTTGAAGTGAGATGTATATCCACACATTGTAGTAGAAAACTTTATAGAAGAAGGATCAATTCTAGCACGAGAATGCAAATCCTTGTTCAATAGGGGATTCCCAAGTTAGAAAGGTCAACCTTATATTCCCTAGGACCATGAGGGGTGAACTCTAGTTAGCCCTAGTCATCACTAAGACATGCATTTGAAGAAGGTACACCATCATTAATAGAGGATGATAATGGTGTTTGTGAAATTGATTTAAAAGACACATAATTATGAAGAGATTAAGAAGGCTTCATATAATTTATTCAGCCTATTGATAATATTGAAAGGGGTTAGGATGAACTTTTATTGTATATGTTTTTTTTAATGGATTTTTTTTATACATTGATGTAAAGTAGACAAAAATACAACCATATTGTGAATCCATGGTCTTATAAAAAAGAAGACTATATCTAAATCTTCATGCATCACATATACCATAGTGGACAATTTAATGGGGCCAACTATATAAGAGACATTATTGTGCCAAGACATTGCCTACTTATATTATCAACGCCATAGATAGAAAAATTAGGAGAAATGCAAGATGTGTCTATGTTAAGGTAGTTCAACATGGCTATAACACATGTTAAGACAAACCACTATCAATAAGAATATGGTTGATACTTTTGAAATTAATGTCACAAATAATAAAGAGAGGTTCATGTTGCTTTTACAACTTAATAGAAGGAAATAAATGGTGTTAAAAGACAGTAAGAGTAAAATTTGTGTGAATATATTAAAGTAAAGTAGCTATCTTATTTGGCTTAATAGAAGATGACATAAATATTTTGTAAAGATTCCTCGAGCATGCCATGATATACTACAAAAGCATGAAATAACTTCTAAAGAGAGATCTTAGCTAGAGTAGCTTAATAAGATCATAATCTCCCATATTCGTTTGAAGAAGACAAGGAGCCAATGGTAAATAGGAGAAGAGGTAGGAAGAGAAACTAGAATAGGATCGACCTATTTATTCCTCGTGTTATACAAATGGGTTACCATGTGAAAATCAATAGTCATAGGAACATTACACTTTATAGATTTATCAATACAAGTGGAACAATTAGAAGGTTAGGAATTATCAAGGATGCCTCAAAAAATGATGGTAGGATGAGGAGAGTTTTTTTGAAACATTAATGCACTTATCTAGCATCATATTGGCCGATAAGATATTTATTCACAATAGTTACATTAATTGAGTAGTTTTCTTCATGAGGAATATGTGAATAATTAGGAAGAGCATTCTTTACATCTATCCATGAAGGATTTGATACATGGTGAGAGCTTCATTCAATGTAAGATCATGTACTATATAACTAGATTCAAAGGGTAATTTTGGTTCAAAATATGCTAGTTGGAAATTTCCTCTAGAAATAGAGGGTTGTGAAATTGACATAAGATTATGAGTGAGTTAAGACTTCTATAGAAACATCTAGAAGTAATCAGGTGTTGTTAATGAAATAATAGTTGCAAAATCTAGGGTGCTCTAGCAATTCTTTAAAACTTGTGACACAACCATATCATAACATTATTGAAATCTATTGACCTTCTATGTAGAAGCATACATCAAGACTAGGTAATTCAAAATATCTATAGCTTCAATCTCAATATATTTCCTAAAGAATATTTCTCGTTTCTTCACAAGGGGATTTGTTCCTTCCATATGGATTAGTTGTTGCTGCATTATATTGTTAGAAAATTGGAAAGGATTTCTAGTACAAAATTATTATTTGAAAGTCTTGCCCTAAAGTTGCCTCCAAATGTCATAGACATTAACTAAGGATGCCATATTTGCCTAATCTTTTGATGTGTATGGATGGTGAATTTCCTTCCTAGCCAAGTCCTTGGTATATGAAAAAATAGAGTGCACTTCAGATAATGCCTTCAAATTTTAGAACATTCTTTTCATGAAATTCACATCTTTAATAACTGACAAAAATATTCTTTTTATAGATCATTGAATTTGAACATGCCAAATACATCTTCTAAAAAATCTCTAAGGGTTTTTCAACAACTCATTTTGTGCATATCTAGTGATTCTTGTAGTCTACATCATCTTATTTTTTTGAGGCACTTTGCCAAAAAAAAAGAAAGTGTTTTCTTCTATACGCTTCCAACTTTTGCATACATATTTAAATAGTATTGTCACCATTTCCTTGCGAATAACCTATTAAGAATAACCATTTTGGCTAATTATACATATCCTTAGAAGAAGATAAAGAGCCTTCCTTGATATTGGAAGTTCATCTTCATTGTAACTAGAATGTCAAAGGCATATTATGTGTTGGTATTTTACTACTTCTAAATGATTGTGCAATGAGCTCAAGATATACATGGAATAGTTGTTTCTAGTTTATGCAAAAATACACTTACTCGGTATATTCATCTTGTCAATTAGCCATAGGATTGAAAGGTTATCAAAATCAAACAAGTCTCGAGGATTAGTCCTCTATATAGGCTACTATAGCTCACAAATTCAATATTGCCATAAACCTATAAAAATTGAATTCTAGAGGAAAAGGTTTCATGTCCTCTTCTCTCCCTCTTCCTCTAGTTGGTTGGAGGTTGTGACCTCTGTGTCCTACTGGTTCAAAGCTCCAAGCAATTTTTTTTGTCTTTGCTTTCTCTTTGGTTTCTTTGATAGTGTCACGGCTTGTGTGATCCCTCCTTTTAACCTTGATGATTGTTATGTATAAGAGTTCGGGCCCTCTCCTAATTTACCCAATCAAAACAATCAAACTCTAGAGGATTCCTTTCTTCTAGAAAAATCGGAGTTAAGTTTAAGTAATCGAATAGAAGCACATATTATTTTCAATAATTATTTCTCCACTTCACCTATTATTTCTAACTCGATGCCATTCCTATCATCTGTGAGCACCTAGAAATGTCATAAGGAACTTGTGAAATTTTATGTTAATCAAGTAAACTTTTGTTATTTTATACTCTCTAAATACACTTAGGGACACTCCCAATTATATTGTAAGAGAAATCTAATAATCATATTTTAATGCTAAAATCGATCCTAGCAAAGGAAAATTTTTGACAGATCTACCATAGATCTTACTGGGAGTGGGTTAAAACAAATCAATTTTTTGTTTTTCTTGATTTAAATAAATCACACATTTCATGATTGGATCTTCATGTTTCTTTTTGAGTAGTTTAGCTAAAAAAAGACATCTTCCAAAATCTACTAGGATATATAACTTGATCTAATTCACCTATTCCATTTTGGATCCTTGATAGGGTACTTTATATTGCCAAAACCATATTATGGTAACTGTTATGTGCATGTCTCTAGAGATAGATTCTTCCAAATTAATGATGGTTAGAGAATCTTGAGTGTGAAAGAGAGTGGACAAAATTTGGTTTATGAAAGAGAATGGCAATGTCAAGTGCCTAATTTTTCTTCTTGCCACAAGACATGCATGACTAAATTAGGTTATGCTCAAGGAAGACAAATTTCTTAAAAAATGATGAAAATCATTTTGATATTAAAACTCAATTACAATTTGGGCTGAGATGGAACTGAGTGATCCATAATAGGTTTGTATCATAAAGTGTATATCTTATAATTTTATGTAGTGTTTAGTAGTCATTTTGGTGCTTGTGATTGATCATATGAAAATATGCCTATCCTGGGATCCAATTAGAAAACTTGGACACATCCTACAATTCTTAACCATCTGAATTTTCAAGGTAGGAGACTAGCACCCAACACTCCCCTTGACCTACCAAATAGGGAAGGGCACTAGTGCCAAATGCTAGTGTCCTTCCAACAAGGGCCCAAATTGAAAAGTTTAGATGTTAAATTTGGGTCCTTAACATATCTAATCTTCTCATTAATCTCTCTTGAATAGTTTTTGGAAAAAGGTGGAATACACATATAAATGTGACTCCCTTTTTCATTTGGAAGCCTAATCTACTCTCTCTAATAAAACTAATCATCAATCTATCAATTTAAGCAATCAAGGTCTATCAAGCAAACAAATTTGAAGACTATCATCAAACATAGTGGGTTCTTATCAAACATCATTTGTTGTTATTATATTGGACTAACATCTTGTAGGAATTCATGAAGCAAGTCAACATCACCTTAATTGAGATTCAAGCAAATGTTTCATACCTAAGGTAATCATTTTAGTTTATGTTGTTTATTTGTTTATTCTCTTAAGGGAGCATGCATCGATTTATCACTCACAATTGTTGTTGTGGAGGTGTAACACCAACATAGGGTTTGAATTAGGCAAGCCCCTATACAACACAACCTTTTCCCCTCTTTCATGTGTGTCAGTGAATATCTAAAGGGTTTCGATCACACCACTGATACAAATGAATAGAGAAAATAGTGATGATTAGTTTTGAAGACTTAGATAGCAAAAAACCTTAGACACTAGTGCTCAGTGGTAGTGTCTAGACTTGTTTTCTTGAAATTTTGGGGACAACCTAGTACAACCTCATAACCCTATTTTTGACACTAGCTTCTAATAGAACAACCTTCAAGAAACAAGAACCTAACACTTTATTTATGTACATTCAACACCAAATTTCAGCATTAGGTTCTATGTGTTTCATTTCTAGATCTAGAACTTTCTTTTAAATATTTTCAACAATAAGTCAATCTTGTTAAATTAGACTTCTTTTACCTAGTTTGTTGCACACACTTGGCCACATCTCTATCACATGAAATCAATAGAAGTGTGAGTCCAAGACAACATTGGATCTTCCTTATGGATAACAAACCAAGAGTACCCACATCACCAATTTTATATGGGAGAAGGATTGACCTGGGTTAATGCACAAGTTAATCTAGGGTCACTTTTCCTACAAATAGTTTTGGTGAACCTGATTTACCTTACACTTGCAATCAATCTAATTCATTTGAATTGTATTTAAATCTGATTTGTCAATAAATTGATTAGATAGTTGTATTGATTTCTTGTTTATACATTTTTATTGTATATATGTTGCACATCTTATATGCTAAAGCTCTAATTTTCTTCTCTTTAGATTAGGAAAAAACAATAAAAACCATCATCAAGTTCTTATTCTTTGAGATGACTTGTGCTTGTTCCTCTTTCAAAACTTGTCCTACTTGTGAGAGTATTTTGGCATAAGAGGATTATCACCTTTTATCAATGATCTCCCTTTTAGAGATGAAGCATTGGCAAATCATGCTTGTCCTCCCAAAATTTATCCTAGTCATGAAGATATTTTGGTGCAAGAGGATGATATCATTAACACTTTTATCAACTCTCTCCTTTCTAGAGATAAATCGTTGGCAAATAAAGATCCCAATCAAATTCGATGGGTAAATGCACAAAAATTGGGGAACAAAAAGGGGTCTTATGATGTCACTTTTTCTAAAATCAACAAAGTTTGAACTTTAATGAAAAAATGAAGTTAGTTACACTTAAAATGTGAAGATGCAAAAAGAACAAGAGTTGTAGTGCTCTCAGTCTACTTTCTAAACTACTAAGTTTTTTTTGAAAACGGTGAAGATTATGGGTTTCAAAAAGGGGGAGCACACAAAGTAGTCCTATTTTTTTTAGAAAAACAAAATAGAGCACCTGGTGTGCTCCTTGTAAAATGTCAACTTTTTTAATGGAATTTTCTAAAATACATCACGTGAGAAACTAGACAACACCAATTAGTTTATGCCATATTTTTTGGCTATTTCTTTTAATGAATATATGTTTTTTTACTAATTTTTGAAGTGTACACATCCTAAAAAAGAAAAATTCGGGCAATGCTCCCCCCTAAAATTTGTGAAAACTAATTAGAAATCATTTTTATTCTTTTTAAATTGTGTAGAATGGAGTTTAGTTTCTAAAAATATAATTTGTTTTAAAATTCAATGAACGAATAAAAATCCATGCCCAAAATACAACAAGTTGGTTTTGATAAAAAATGGACACACTGACAAAATAAACTAGAGATGAAGACCTTAATATAGTCAAATTCTAAAAAGAATTACACGGTTGCATAGCTAAGAGAGCTTAATATCATCATGGTCTTTATTTTTGTTTGCACTGGAACATGTGCAAACCCGATGGAGAGCTCAAACAAAAATATGAGAAAATTTTGGATGTTTGCAGAAAAACACATCTCAAGCCTGAGAAGGACATCCAAGCCTTTGAAATGGATGCCCAAGGAAAATCCAAGCCTAAGGCTTGGTGTTTCCCAAGTAAATTAATTTTGTGACGCCAAATTTGGCATGCACCAAATTCAAAAAATTATAATTTTTAATTTTTCACATGCCAAATGACTCACATTGAGAAACTCTCTCTCTCTCTCTCTCTCTCTCTCTCTCTCTCTCTCTCTCTCTCTCTCTCTCTCTCTCTCTCTCTCTCTCTCTCTCTCTCTCTCTTCACATGCTTCCCTTTAACTCTCCATCCTCGTCTCTTTGCACACTTCCCTTCACCTGTCTCTCTCTCTCCCTCTCTTTGCATACTTCCCTTTAAATCTATCTCTCTCCCTCTCTTTGCATACTTCCATTTAACTCTCTTTCTCTGTCTGTCTGTCTCTGTCTCTGTCTCTGTCTCTATCTTTGTCTCTGTCTCTGTCTCTGTCTCTGTCTCTGTCTCTATCTCCGTCTCTGTCTCTATCTCTCTCTATCTCTGTCTCTCTCTATCTCTGTCTCTCTCTTTGGTTTATCCCTCTATTTCCCTCTCCCATATTTGTCTCTGTCTTTATCTCTGTCTCTATCTATGTCTCTCTTTGTCTCTCTCCCACTCTTTCCCTCCCTGTGTCAGGTCTCTCTTTCTCATTTTCTCTCTCCCCCCTCTCTCTCTCTCACACTCTTCCTTCTCCGTAGGGGTCTATCTCTCTTTTCCTCCCTCTCTTAGGATCTCTCCCTCTCTTTCCCTCTTTCAGTTGGGCTCTCTCTCTCTCTCTAGGTGTTTGCCTCTCTTTTCCTCCCTCTCTTAGGTATCTCTTTCCCTCTTTCCCTCTTTCACTTGATCTCTCTCTTTTTCTCTCTCTCCCTCTCTCTCCCTCCCTCTCTTAGGTCTCTCTATGTCTCTCTCCCCCATTTGTTGAATGTTAAATTTTTTAATAAGGAACATTTGGCGCACCCCAGATTGCCTGCACTTGAAAACTGTAAAAAAGGACATTTGACCTATGAGGCAACCCCACATTCTTTGGTTTTGTATGCTATTTTCTCTAATTATGACAAATAAACACCTTTTCATGTTGCCAACATATCAAACCATATTCCATCACCATTTGACCACCTTTTTGTTGGTTGGACAAGGTAGAAGACAAGAAATTGAAGTTTTTGAAGTAATTTTTATTATGAGGTAATTTTCTCATGTTTTAATGACTGAAATGTTTATTATGAGTTTTTTTGTTTAAATTTTACAATATACAATAACTACATCAATAAGAGAATAATCTAATGAGTGCATTCATATTAAGATACCAAAGAAACTTACACGATAACATGACTATCCTAAAGAGTATATGATTTTCCTAACACAAAAGTTATGAACTAGAATCTCTATATCTTGTGCATACATGTAGAATTCATCATTGTGTTGAGGAATGAGAAAAGATTCTAACACTGGATGAGTATGAAACCAATAATGCAAAGAAAAGAGAAAGAATGAGGCGACTTTGTGAATGGAGGAAATTGAATACCATAGAGGAAGACATGCCAATTCAAGAGGAACGTGAAACATCCATGCAACACAAGAGAGACGTGGAATTAGCATCACAAAGGAAATGGATTCAAAACCCTTGTGCAATGAGACAATTGTCATGAAGTTGGGGGCATGTCATCTACCACAAGTCAAGTTGAAGGCACACCATTTATTACATCTCATGTTGAATGCACACGTTCTATGACATCTCACATTGCAAGTACATCACCATTGGCTTCAAATGTTGGAGTTACACCATCTTATACATCTCTCAGATTTTGAATACTCGAATTCATTTGTTTGTGAGGAGACTTTTTCTATTGCAACAAAAAGCGTCAAATGCATTCAATGAAAAGTTGCAATATACCTTAACTTCATTATGTTTGTTGTTGGCACAAACCATCAGTACGAGTGCATCTGAGAGGCCTAGTTTACGCTAGGAATGCCCCTATTTTTCTCACCAAGTTGCCTAATCGTTTTGGGCCATACCCTAACCAGACATTCTCTTAAGTGTTCTGAGTATGGAAATTGTCAAACTTTGACAATGTGTTTCTTAGAATCTATGGAACATGCAAACAAGTCATTTGAAACTATGGGGTTGTGAGACACCTTTCTCCAAAAATATCTCTTAGATTTTGAATACTTGAATCCATTTGCTTGTGTTCAGACTTTTTCAGTTGCAACAAAAAGCGTCATATGAATTCAATGAAAAGTTTCGATATACCCTAACTTTCCAATTGTTTGTTGTAGGCACAAACCTTCAGTGTGAGTGTGTCTAAGAAGTTGAATTTATGTTGGGCATGCTCCTATTTCACTCGCCAAGTTGCTTGATCATTTTGGGCCATACCCTAGCCACATGTTCTTTTAAGTGCTTTGTGTGAAAATTGGCAAACTTTGATGACATATTTATTGGAATCTATGGTACATACGAATGATCCATTTGAACCTACAAGATCATGAGAGACTCTTCTAAAAAAAACTCTCTCAAATTTTGAATACTTGAGTCCATTTTCTCATGCTGACTCTTTTTCTGTTGCAACAAAAAACATCATGCATTCAATGAAAAGTTGCAATATACTCTAACTTTCATTCTGCTCATTGTGGGCATAAACCATCACTGTGAGCGTGTTTGGGAGGCCGACTTTATGCTAGGAATGCCCCTATTTTTCTCACCAATTTACTCAATCATTTCGGCCCATACCCTAGCCACACGTTCTCCTAATTGCCCTAAGTGCATGTAACAACCTTGAAACCTAACACTTAAGAAAAAAAATAGTTTAACACAAGAGGAGTATCATAACAACAATAAATGCATTTTTTCATAAAAAATGTATTCAATTAAAAATTACTTTAAATATACTTAACAAAATAACATGATGAAGGAAATCTATTCTTCATTTCTCATTGCACAGAGTATCATAAAAATAAAACATAACTTAAATGTGCTTTATCAATTATATTGCTAAGGAAGTTCTGTATTTGTCTTGCAAGCCTTGGCTAGTCAACTACAAGAGGGAGAGCATCATCTGGGTGCTATATCTCCAACCATAGACCAACAATCTCCCGCACACATTCCTACTGGAAGTGGTCCTGCACGCCTTCCTACTGGAAGTGGTCCTACCCTTCATGAGTATAGCCAAAGGGACCTATGTGGCTCCATATGAGTACTAGAGTCATGTGCCACATATCTCACTCTAACCATACTACTATAGATTTTCTTCTAAGTATGACCAATCTAGAATGATCTATGTTTTGGATACACACGTGAACTTGACTTGTCATATGCAATGACTAATACAACACTTTGGCCAAAGTTTCATAAAAATAAAAGTCTTTGTTCACCCACCCCTTACTTGACTTGGAGACTACTCTCACCTCCTATGGTTTTGTAAATTAAGACAACAAGGCCAAACACATAAGAGTTTGCTTAACTAATCACTTTATAGTTATGGAGTGTTCCCTTTGCATTTTCAACTTAGAAGTATGGAACTACTTTCTTAGTCCATCTAAGTTCGATTAAAGGCTTTCACTTACATGCTCCTATAGCTGAGCCAATAAAGATGAGATACACTTCCTAACTAGAAAAACCTATGACCTCCTCGTCTCTCTTGAATACCTAGTTTCATCTTTTGACAACCTCTTGCCATGACTAAATTCGTACTCAAAATCATAAAATAATTCCTCTTGAGCATTACCTTTATACTAGTAACTCAATCTTTGAATTTTGGTCATTTACTTTCATTCAATCATTCACCATTTCCCACTTTCCCCATCTTAAGAAAATATTAAGTCTTTCATATCTTGAGCTCTTCATAGAGAAACACTCCCAAGTTCATATTTCCAAAGAAAAGCATTTCAAGCACATGATAAAGAAACTTTCCAAATAAATCTTATGACGTGTCTGATTACTTTTATAGACCGTCGAGAGTAGAAGATGGTGAGGTCCTAACTCCTTCTAAACCTCCTCCTTCAAGCCTTCCTCGCCTATTTCCTCTACAAAGGTGCAAATAAAATACTCTTCTATCTATTCTTCTAAAAGTGAGAAGGTAAAGCTCTCCCCCTATTGAAAACTTCTTGAGAGCAAGACAATTCTTAAACAAAAATACCATGAAATAAACTTCCCTCGAAAGACCCTTAAAAAGCCTATGGCTATTCTATTTATAGCCTTCCTGTGAGAAAATCTCTCTTTTTGAAATCATCCCTTCCCTCCAAAAAAGGGTAACTTAATTCACATAATTATGCATAAACAAAAAGTAGTTATCATATTATAACAACATATCAAAAATAATAATTAATCCCCCCTCCATAAATTGGTCTGTTAATCATCTTGACGAAATAACCAAAATATGGGTTCCAATATTCCATAACAGGGAAATAAACATATGATTTTGATTAACATCTACCCTATTAAGTAGGCATTGAAAGTGGATTATACTAATATCCAAATGACTTACCTATAACTATCACCAATACCCTTGCATAAATTTGTTTGCAAATAAATTCCACTTAAAAAGTGTTTATCAAATATCACGTATATTAACTTTACCACTTTGAAGTGGTTATTTCCTTGTTTAGTGCCCTACTCCCTTGAAAGGTTGGTGCACATGATTGAGTTTGTTTCCCAATGAGTAGGGTGTATATATATATCAATTAACTCAATAAGTTAACCAATAATCAATATTTTATTAAATATTTACCCATAAATACACAACAATATATAAATAGACATGCATACATTTTTGTATTCCTATATATATATATATATTCACAATGACACAATCATAAAAGGTATAGACACAATTGTAGGTGTATTTATTCTATGCACGAGCATACACATTTAACTCTTATAATAGGTATGATCATTCAATAGAATGATCATACCAACAAATACAATTCTTAGACCATGCATACTGTCTCGATGGTAGCCTGAAATTAGGGTTCTATGATAACTTAACCCCAAAAAGGATAAGACTCAAAACTAAAGGCCAATGTACTTACTCCATCCCTTATTAGTTCAATGTTCAAGTAGACTCAAGATGGCATCGACACAATTCCCACTCGTCTATAATCCTCTCCTAGATGATACTCTCCTTGTTCCTTCAGAGATGTTGTCTCGACAACCCCTTCTCTTGGTTTACACTTAATTAATTAAATCACACGTTTAGACCATATTCATCATTAAGGTTAGATATGCAATTTTTTCATCATGCACAAACACATATACTACAATAAGAATTTCCACATTATGCCATTGCAACTTGAAGAACATAATTGAATATAAATGGACATCTCATCTTGCCATAAACAAACTTATGTTCATACTCATTGTAAATTCACCAAGAATTTTATATGATAGTTAAAAGTAAACTTTTCAAAATTGAAAGGAAATTCTATGTAAAATTTGGGGATGTGACATACTTCCCCCCTTAAGAATCATGACCCTCGATGATTTCTAGTATAACAAGTTATAAAGTATAGTATCAAACATAATAAAAGTTTAAATTCAGTCTTTTCTCTACAAGTAACATTAAGAAAATAAATGGGGAAACTTCTGATGGATCTCATCGAAATCCTCCCAAGTGGCACTATCTTTTGAATATTGGTCCCACTGGACCTTGCATTGCAAAACCTCTTGATTGCACAAATGGAGCTTACGCATGTTGAGAACTCTGAGAGGCTCGATCGTTACCACTCTTGAATCATGCACTTGCATTGCATTCCAATCCAAGATGTGCTTATGCCCATTAATGTACTTTTTCAAATAAGAAAGATGAAAAACATTATGTAGTTGGGCTAGAGCTAGTGGCAAGGCAATCCTATAGGCAACTGGGTTAACTATTTCAAGAAATTCGAAAGGGCCTACATAATGGGGTTTTAGTTTGGAGGACTTTCGAAACTTGATAGAGCTCTTGTGGAGTTTAACTCTCAACAAAACTTTGTCCCCTACTGAGAACTGTCTTGGAGTACTCTTGGCATCCACATAACTCTTCTGCCTATCATTCACTTCTGCTAATCTTTGCTGAATTAATTTGACTGTTCCTCCATTTCTACTATCATGTACAAACCAATTTTCTAATCCTATCTTCTAGCTTATCCCAACTTATAGGAATTCAACATTTCCTTCCATATAGTGCTTCAAATGGAGCCATTTTCATTACCAAATGATAAGAATTGTTGTAGGCAAATTCCACAAGTGGAAGATAATCCTCCCACTTGTATTGTTGATCCATGCAGTAAACCCTTAACAAATCTTCTAGAACTTGATTAACCCTCTCTGTTTGTCCATAGATCTCTGGGTAAGAAGATGAGATTATGTTAAGTTGAGTTCCTAGTGAAGTAAATAAGGCTTGCCAAAACCTCGATTTTATACGAGAATCTCTATCTAAGGTAATCTTTGCAGGAACTTCGCGTAATCTAAACACATGGACAAATTTATGAGCTATAACTGATACATTATCTGTCAAGTTCCCAGGTATAAAGTGCACTACCTTGGTGAGTTTGTCCGCCACTATCATAATTGTATTATTCTTATTCCTAAACATGGGAAGTCCTTGCACAAAATCAAGTTTGATGACTTTCCATCTCTTTTCTAGAATATCATTGATGTATAGGAGCCATGTCGGGTGTTGGTGTTCTGCCTCCACTCTCTGGCATTCTAGGTATCCTGCCACAAATCTTGCAACATCATGCTTCATAACCTTCTAGAAATATAATGGTTTGACATCCACTAGAAGTTTTGTCACCCCAAGATGTCCTGAATACAGTGCAGTGTGAATCTCTCTCAACACAATATTCCTTAACTCTCCTGTGTTTGGTACATACGTTCTTCCCCTATACTTGAGTGGTCCATTTGACTCAAAACTGAATCCATCATACCTAGGATTTAGAGGATTCACTGATAGAGACTTGTTAACTTGATCATAATACTCATCTCCCAAGGAATTGGGCAAAACTTGATTCCTGAAGTTAGAATGAATAGAGACCATGGATGAAATGTGTCATCTTCATCTTAGGGCATCCACTACTCGGTTCTCCTTGCTTGCAATATAATTTCTCTCAAAATCATAGGAAAAAATCAGCTCCGACCATATTCTCTATCAAGCATTGAGATGAGGTTGGGTAAATAAATACTTAAGATTGTGATGGTTAGTCTTCAATTCAAAAATTTTCCCCAATAGGAAATGTTGCCACATTTGCAATGCATGTACCACAACTGCTAGTTCTAGGTCATAAGGAGCATAATTTTTCTCATAAGTCTTGAGCTTTTGAGAATAATAATCTATAACTTGTCTGTTTTGCATGAGTAGTTCTCCTAAACCTTCCCTTGATGCATCAATTGTTACTACAAAATGTCCTTTCAGATTAAGAACTTTTAAAATTGAGGTTGTTGTGAACAATTCTTTCAATAGCTCAAATGTTTTTTGGCACTTCTTAGACCATTTGAAGTGCTTCCCTTTCCTTTGAAGAGATGTAATGGGATATGCAATTTTGTAAAGTTTGCCACAAACTTCCTATAATAACCTTCTAATCCCATAAAACTCCTCACCTCATGCACATTCCTCGAAGTGGGCCATTCCTTTATTGCTTTAATCTTTTCTATATCCACTTCTATACCTTGAACGGATATAATATGACCCAAATATTGAGTCTTTCTCTGAAAGGAAGTGCATTTTGAGAGCTTTGCATACAGTCTATGTTGTCTAAGCCATTGAATAATGAGTTGAAGGTGTTGAGCATGCTCTTCCTCATTCTTAGAATAGATCAATATATCATCTAAGAACACCAAGACAAACTTGTCTAGACAGTCCCTAAACACACTATTCATCAAGTTCACAAATGTAGCTGGGGCATTGGTCAAACCAAAAGGTAAGAATATAAACTCGTAATGCTTGTATCTAGTTCTAAATTTTTTTTTGTGAATATCTTCTTCCTTGATCCTCAACTGATGATAGCTGGATCTAAGATAAATATTTGAAAACACTGTAACGTCTTGCATTTGGTAAAAAATATCATCAATACGAGGTAAAGGTTACTTGTTCTTTATCATTACCTTACTGAGCATACAATAATCAATGCATAATCGTAGAGTTCCATCCTTCTTCTTGATAAAGATAACTGGAGTTCCCCATGGTGACACACTGGGTCTAATTAGACCTTTACTCAATAACTCATGTAACTGCACCTTCAATTCCATTAGCTCTATAGTAGTCATTCTATAAGGAGCCTTGGAGATTTGGTACTGACCCAGGCGCAAGGCTATAGAAAATTAAAAAAATATCTTTGAAGGTAGTCCTGATAGTTCTTAGTCTTCCAGGTAGGGTTTATTGAGTTCTTCAAGTTTCTCCACATCCATCCCTTGGATTAGAGGAGAAGCACTAAAAACTAGATCATCTAAGACACAATTTTCATACATCTCCTCAATCTTCTCCAATTTAACTGCAAAGAGTTGGCATCCTCTTCACTCTACTCTTTTCAGTTGCATAGCTAAAATCTGTCTCAACTAGACTTCTCTTTGAATTCCCTTGAGATACACCTTATTTCCCAAATCATCCAAGCATTATAAATCCTTGGTGAAACAATCTACCCTTGCCTTATGTCTTCATAACCACCTCATTCCAAGGACCATATCATATGACCCTAAGGGGGCTACATATAGGTTGACTTTAGTTGAGAATTTTGGAAGGTTAATTGGGGCTTCAAACATGCATCGATTTACTGTAGCTTTAGATTGATTGGCATATTCTACGATCCAGGGATTTGCAATATATCCAACTCTCCTAGGAAATTTATTTATAACTCTGGGAGTTATAAAATTATTTATTGCACTAGTATCAAAGAGAATAGAAATAGGGACTCTGAAAAGTGTACCTGAAGTCTCAATGGGAGTGATTTGATATTCTTCTTGATAATTGTCGAGAGCGATGTAAATCCTTGCTTGAAAAACTTCTTGCTAACTTGGTAGTGATTTTCCATGGGAAGGAGCCCCCTGGTTCCTATTCAGACACTGATTTGTGTAGTGATCACCACCACATGAGAAACATCCTCCTAGAGATCCTCATTTTTCGACAACCTTATCCCCATTTTCATCATTCCTTTTTCCATTATTGTTCCTGTCTTGCCATTTTTACGTTCAGTTTGGTTGCTTTTGAAACTTTTATCTTTTGTTCTATTGAAATCAATCTTGTTCTCCTTTTTCTTAAATGATTGATTGGAGTGGGACCAATTATACTTCTTGAAGCCCTTCTCTCATTGTGCAACCATAGACTTAAGGAACTATTCCTTCTTTATGACTTGCTTATATACTTTTTTCATTTTTGTAGGACCCAGAACATCCACATGGCCCCCAATTTGGGTGTTCAAACCCATGATAAACTTTCTTATTTTAATTGCCTCATCTGACTGAATTTGAGGCACATACTTAATCAAACGAGTGAAGTTCTAATTTTCTATCAATGACATATTCCCTTGAGTCATAGATTCTAGAAGTCAGCCAACTTCTTATAAAAAAAAAATGAGGTGACTTCCCCCCAGATTTGTTTGAATTTTCACCATATTAAGCTTCTATTCACCTGAATAGCCGTTAATATCATTTATTAGGATTTCGTTCACATACAATATAAAAAAAAGTTTTTTTCTTTAAATTCTTCAACATACACAAAAGGCATAACAAAATTGATTAACTCAAAAGAAAAATCCTTTCTTGGTGAAAGCATAGTGTTGTGTCACACTTTTAGCTAAGTGTGAGCGAAAAAGAAATCCTACTTGGTTGAGTAGGACTCGACTGAGTCTACGTGGCGCCACATGGCACCTACGTGGAGGACGGGTGGCGGGGTATAATTAGTCAAGTCCTACTCAGCTGAGTAGTACTTGACCCTACATATACCCACCGACTTCACTTAGCCCCCCATTTGCACAATCCAAAATAGCTAGAGCGGGAGGGGGGCTAAGAAGTCTTTCAGCCGAGCAAGGTAGGGCCGAAAGGCTTTTTTTCTTTTTTTAATTGTTTTAATAATTTCTATGTATAGATTTTTAATTTTTTAACCGTTTTAAAATATATATATATATATATATATATATAGTTTTAATTACATATAATTAAAAACATATACAACCAAAAAACATATACAACCAAAACATATACAACCAAAAAAACACATACAACCCAAAAATATATAATTACAAATAATATAAGAGAATATAATTTGCAAAAAATCTCTCTAATTACATCCAGGCATCCATGTATACCTTCCAAGAGTTTAGGAGATCTTTTAGTTTCATGGAGTACCAAAGAATATCATATTTAATAAAGGTAAGTTTGATAAGATCATATTTGAGACACCTAGATAATGTCAAGGTTTTGGAAAAATATACACATAATTGGGAAGTAAATTGGACTATAGATCAACCCATCACCTTAAGATTGATCAACAAAAAGAGAGTGAACCAAATTCTTGAGGACTTGTGAACAAAAAGATGGGAACTTATTTACCATTAATTGAGTTTGCATATGATGACACTAACCATAAACACACTTCTCATTTCTTCATTGGAGGTTCGTAAGCTCAAGTATATTATGCTTAACAAATAGGCTTGGACATGGTTGTTGTGGATCCAAATGAATTAGTAAAGACTTTATCTAACACTGTCTATGGCATGGTTAAATGGAAAAAATAGATAGAGATGTTTCTGTAGTGAATGTGAAATCCATGTTCCCATTTTACATGGAAATGGTCATGGTTAGAGGATATCAGGTCACTAGATGTGAGGATCCTATTGTCGCACCATTCATATATCCTAGATGGTTGGCAACACATCATATGTAGCCGCAGAAGGATGAGCTACCACAGTATTTCTGCAAACAATTGTATGCATAATTTTATCTAGGATATGATGTTGATTACATAGACTTTCCACAACATGCTGGGAAGGGTAGGGGCAGATTTGTAGATAGATTAAGACACCATGATACAAACCTCCTAGTAAGAAGGCAATGGTGGGTCAGAACCTTTCAGTTTTTTTGAAAGGTTTGGATTTGGTCACAGGTGGTGCTAGTGATATGGTAGCTGAGGAGGCACGCGTTGGCATGTATTCTAGCATTGCCAACATTGCTACTCAGGTTTATGAGATGGCATCTGATCGCATGGGGATATATGTTGTGTTCTCGTACTGCCCCTATTGTTGATGAGATGGATCCATTTTATGACCCATATATTCGTTATGAGCTAATGTTGCCTGTAGAGATCACACGTTTACCGGAGGATCATCTACGCCAGATGAGCTCCTATTTAGTGAGTGATCTTGTGGATGCTTATCAAGCTCTCTCTACATTACATGGGATCATTCCTCAATAGTTGCTTGAGTTCATTGGATGAGTACTTGAGAGATCCTCGACTAGTACCAGCCATGGTGGAGGAGATTCAGAGCCTAGTAGTTCCAGGCAGGAGGATATTTTGATAACTCCTACAACTCTCGAGACTACAGTTCATCCTACACCTCAGACTCTAGGAGTTCAACGATGAGGTTTTTCATCTCTTCTTATGGATGACTTTATTGATCTAGATGTTGTGTCATTACACTCTTTAGAGATATCTAGTATCGTGCATCCATTCGAGGAGAGGAATAAGGTAAGAATTTGAGAATTTTGATTTTAACTTAGTTGTATATATAAAGTTTCTATATTTTTTTGAAAAAGGGGGAAAAAATTTATTCATAAATCACATAAATACAAAGATCAGGCCTTAGGCCCACCAAGACAACAACCAAAACTAAAAGGATCCAAAAAGGATTTCGTTAGCCACTCAAAATGGGTTCTCTCTAATATCTATGCCCCTAATAATCTTTTTTTGAGATGGGGAACTTGGTCTAATATTCTAGCCCCTAGAGCCTCTTTTTTGGATCTTAATTGGATGCGAATAGGTGACTTCGACTCTCCGCTCATTCTCTACAAGAAGATGGGGTTTAATCAATTTGGTGCTTGAAGGAAGAAATTTTACATTGTCAAACAAAAGAATGGGAGCTATCCTCATTCAAGTTTACCTTGATCCTGGCCTTATTTTGACTAATTGGAATCTTGTTAATCATGATAATCTAGCCTCTCTATTATGTTTTGGCCTTGACCAATCTTTGATTCTCCTGAATTGACACAAAGCTCAACATAGTGTTAGGTACCCTTTCAAATATAAGAGAAAAACAATTAATAAAATAACTTAATTACTTGGACATAATTCTTTTCCAAATCATATTGCATGGCATGAGCTTATCTTATATTGATTACTTTGAGTGGCATAACTTCAATTGTAGCAAGGAGTGAGATGTATTGTTGTGAGTGTATTAACAAAAAACTATTAAAGATATGACATAAAAAAAAATTAAAAATAAAATAAAATCATAAAATAGATATTAAGAAAATAAAATTAAATAAAACAATTTTAAGTAAATATATTATCTTAAAACGACTCTTCTTTTAATAGAAACATTGCATAAAAGTAAATATAAATATAATAATAAATACCATTTCAATGCTTAATTTGTGATGTAAATTTCTTAGTTAGATGTTAATCATGATATTTATATGAAAAAATAAAATAACTAATAAATAAAAATTAAACTAATTTTTATTTTTATGCAATATTTTTTTATGTTTTATTGTATTATTATTAAAAAATAGTTTTAATTCAATAAAATACAAAATAAATAATGTGAGAAGATAGTTTTTTTATTATATAGTAAAAATAATTCTTCCAATAAATATAAAATAAATTAAAAATAATGTCTTGATTGAGGGGACCAAAAACCCTGTACAACAGGTTTTGAAGGGACCTGAAACCCTCAGAATCAATAGGGATCTGAACCATAGAACAAAATGTTGCCAAAAGATACAACAATGAAGAATAGCAACCTCAACATAGCCCAGCAACAAACAACTAGCTGAAACTATAGAAGGCCAAAGGCAAATACAAGAACAAGAGTTTTTATAAGGCTCCTTTAACCTTCATCAAATACCAAGGGTTTTGCTAGGAACCCATAACCTTCACAAGCACTAGATAAAAGAAAATAATCATATTTCAGAAACATAGGGTTTTGAAAGGCTCCCCTAACCTTCAACTTGGGTTTTAATCTGGCTCCCAAAACTAGTATGTACCTCGCTGTGGGCAGCATGTTATTCTCTTATTTCATCTCCAAAGGAAAAAATGGGAGAAGAAAGAAAAATTGGTATCAACAACTCACATACAACCAAACATCTGAGCTTCGTCTACTCCCAAACAACACTTCTAGGCATATCTAGAAGCAACCAACTTCACCTCAATAGGAGATAGGTCACCTCTAGTAGCATCTATCTCCCCCTCCATAGAAGACATGACCACGTCAATAGGAATAACCAGAGATACCCCAAGGTGTAGAAAATAGAGAATAACGATCATAGCCATGGAACCAAGAAAGAAAGAGACAGGAAAACCTTCATCATGAGGGAGACCTAGAAGTCAAAATACATAAACATGAAAGAGCAGACCCAAAAAATAGAATAAATAAGGATTTTAACAAGGCCCCCTTAACCTTCCTCTAAGACAAGAGAATATGGGAAAAAACATCACCATCATCAAGGGAAGCCACCAAGCAACCATCTGAGACAAGGGAAAAAACATTACCATCATCAAGGGAAGCCACCGCCGCCCAACACACACCCCTGCACGCAAAACACCGATGCAAGCAAGAAGTGACCGAACCCACAGGCCAGGACAAGGAACTTGGACCACTGAAAGGACTACTCCAACCATCTGCATCTTCGTCTGATTCACGTTCACCTCCATCAATGGTACCACCTGTAGAAACCCTAGCCCTACTCCCTCCTCTGCCGCCACTCTCCAAAACTTTCACATAAATTAAAAATAATGTTAATAAATAAAAATACAAAAAAAATGCCTCGATAATGATATCTCAACATGTTTTACAAAGATTTTTTCTAAAGATATGTAAGCTGGTTATAAGTAGACACGAATTTGCCATAACTCATAAATTCTAAAATCAAGATCATGCCAACACCTTCAAACAATTAGATGCTCCTCAAATACTCCCATGAGTAACTAAACTCTTATGTTGGTTCTATATAAAATCTTCCAAAAAAATCTAATGTCAATTTTTTAATTCCAATCATCTATCACAATGGGACAACAAACAAATCACACATTTAACTATCTTAATATAAATAATCATTTATTTCTTTAATATATTGAAATCCAATTTATTTATTTGTTAAGACATTCAATTAATAAAACATCGAACAACCAAACAACATAAGGTGCAAATTCATTCCAACTAGCTTGGAGTCCATGCACACCGTTCCATAAAACAATTAGTTGAGGTTCTAAGCGATCCTATTTTCAAATGAAAAATAACCCATCAAAGTGGTCATCCAATGAATATTTGACTTTATGTATAAGTTGTCAAAACGTATTGACATGGAAATAAATTTTAATGTAATGATGTTAGAAAACTTATTAGTCCTGCCTATCTATAGGCAGATACTAATGTTTTCATCTCACTCAATTAATTTGCTTTCAAAATTATGTCAAATTTTTTTTGTATGCTTTATCTTGATTTTTTATTTATATCATTTTTCTCTTCATTTTTATTTTTATTTTATTGGCCCATAGTTTTTTTCCTGGGGTTTTTATTTTTTTCATTTAAAAAACAAACCAAGCGGCCAATCTAATGTGAGCAGCGAAAATATTGGGATGGTTTTTTAATATTTTGTAAATTATGACATTGATATTTATTTTATATTCATTCTTATCCTTATCCTTAAGAAAAAGTGGATTTTATGTAGGGACACTTATATTATTATCGTTGTTGTTGTTGTTGTTGTTGTTGTTGTTGTTGTTGTTGTTGTTGTTGTTGTTGTTGTTGTTGTTGTTGTTATATTGTGATTGATACTAAATTATTATTGAAATGTGATTTTATAGTTATGTTTTCTTAATATCAAAGCATTATTATTATTATTATTATATTTTTATATTATATAATAATATAACAATAACTTATATTTTTAAATTTTATATCATTAACTTATTATTGAATGTTAAATTATTATTTTATTAGTACCTGCCTATATATATAGGCAAAGTCATTGTCCTATATTTGATATTATTTATGATATCAAAAGATAATAAAAAAATTACATAAATAAGATTAATTTTTAAAATCTTTTTAATATGTTTTTTTTTGTACTTTTAGGTTTTTTAATACGATTTAACTTGTAATTTTTAATGTAAAAGTTAAAATGTAAATTGTATCAATTTTGATTAAATAACTTATATTTTATTTTTAATCTTTTATTTTAATTATAGTTTTTATTTTTTAAATTTAATTTATTCAAGAATTTAACTATATTTATGTTTAATTTTATAATTAAAAAACTATTTGTTAATATTGAATTTATCTTTCAATTAATGTTTTTGAATAAGATAAAATAGGTTTTATAGGGACTTGAAACCCAAATCCAAAAAAATAAGGAACAAAACAGTAACAAAACAATTTAAGGTTAGTAGCCAAACAGAGACAGAAATAGGGAAAGCACCCCATAGAGCCCGACTAAAAAGACATACAAACCCTGGGCAAACCTACAAAAAACTAACCAAGAGCTTCCATGAGCTAAAAAAATTTCTCAATAATATTCTTGTTGACATCTTCCAGCTCCTCCATGATGCTCCTAGTGTTACTATTTTCTTGGTTCTTGCTCCTGGTCCTGGTGGACGAATCAGTAGATAGAAACACCTTCGTTCCCTGTAGATTAGTGTCAATGTTCTTTCTTATGGATTTAGTAGTAGATGTGGTATACTATTGAGCGGATGGGCTTTATAGATAGAAATTTTCTCATTCAACTTTTTCAGGCCTTCAACATTGTTATTCATTTCTTTTTTACTGCTGTCAACCAAAATCCCAAGACTCCCCTTTAACTCTTCTATTCTTTTCTCCACATTGGCGATTCTAGTTTCATGCTCAATTTTCATGACCCTAACATCTTTTGTTAATTGCTGGGTTATTCTAAGGAGTTTATTTGTTTATTAGACATTGAGTTTTCGGTAAAGGTGTTAATAATATCATTTATGCCCTAAATTTCACTGATCACCCAACTAAAGCACTTCTCCTGACTAGAGGTGGAATTTGCCAATAGCATACCAAATTCTGCCTTGTCCTTTTTACTATTATCGAGGTCCAACTGTTCCCAGTTAAGGGGGATATCCAATTTAATCTCATTATCCCCTTTTCCCTTAATATCCATAGAATTGCCCACCTTTTTCTTTTTAGAGATGATATGACCCATCCCTTAGGGTTTGGAAAAGGGGGTTTTGTTCTTTTTGGTTGCATTTTTATGGGGGGCATTTACTCTTTCTTCTACTATTAGTGCTAGGTGTTGCCTTGTGGGGTGTCCCTCTTCATTAGAGGGCCAGTACTTTGGGTTCGACACTTGAAGGCCATGCCAGTCCATAACCATCTCACCCAAATGCTTCTCATCCTCAATTTCAGTATCCGACACAACATGCACATCAGGATTAGATAGGGGATTGTGATTTCTATCAATTTTATGGACAAGAGAGGGCTTAACTTCATTCAATTTAGCATACTCCACAATGAGAAGGATGAGCCCCTCACGTAAAACAAGGTTTTCACTATTTTAGCATGATTGGATAGACCATTGTCCAAAGAAGACAACAAATAGAACAACAAAGAAATTTTCCTATCATGTCTAAAGTGGTTCAGAATAGTAAGATGATAGGAAAAAATACTAACAAAATGACCATCCAGGGTAATGCGCCTCATGATCACCTCCCCCGCATCAGCCTAAAGGCTCATTAGGTCTTTTCTATTGAAGCCACCAACAACCATTTTCTTGACTATCTCTTTCGCTCTGCTTGTTAAAGAAAATAGAAAGGGATTCCTCTGTCACCTTGCACTCCCTGTAACACTTCTTCCCCTCCATCTACAACCTATTAATTTCCGCTATCAAATCTTCATCAATTTAAACTCTGCACCATAGGTATTGAGGACACCTTTGTTCTAGCCCTTAACAAGCCCCTTCATCACCCCGACCGGGGTCATGATCATGCAACTTATCTCTTCCTCTCTCCCTATTATGAACATAACATGAGGTTAATTATCTTCTCATTCCATACATTTTATTTCACTCCTGATTGGATCTTTCTAAGTGGATGCATAGTTGATTTAGAGATATAATATTTTTATTAATACCTTTGTTGCACAAACAACATCACTTTCTAAATGGCCTATCAATTGACCTCATTTAATTTGCAAGAGTATGCAACTAATAGACCAAAAAATTCCCTGACCTTCCACACATCTTCAGCATGCCTATTGCACACCAAAGTGCAGTTGCTAGTTTTAGGCTAATGTCAGATTACTCCATCAATTATCTTCTTGCACTTTCACTGCTAAAATATATGTATATTTGGTTCAACAAAAAAAAAAAAATGGTGGCAAATAAAAAGATAGTTGGCTTGAGGTACTAGACAAGCCAAAAACCACATAAGATCAATCACTAGTCTCCTTATGCAATCTAAACAACAAGCAATCCTTTTATTGTTTTCACAAAAAAATAATAACTCATCAATTTTTAGCAAATAGTTGTTATTTAAATAAATCAAAACTTTTAGTGCTTGACACGATCAAAGCTCAATAAATAAATTTTAATTTTTGGCTTAATTTTCCACACTGACTTCCCTCTTTTGTTTACCATCACCAAGTCTTCATGCCTAAATCTCCCTCTTTGATCAACCAATGTGAGTGTGGTGGTGTCTCATGTTATGATATTATATTTTGGTAGTTTTTAAATTTTGAGGGAGTGAAATAATATAATTAGGTATTGATGATAACATTCATAAATTGAGTTTGACTCATGTCACAATGTTTATTTCTATATGTTTCATATTTGTTAACTCACGTCTAAAATTATATTTAGTGGCATTTGTAGACTTTCTTTATGAGGATAAATCATTAAAAAAGTTATTTTGACATGTTTTTTATTAGGGTAAAACAGGTTTTGAAGGGGCCCTGAAACCCTTACAATTAGAGAGATGCCATCAAATAATGGACTAGACTACTTGGAAACGAACAACAAGTTTTAGAGAGGACTTGAAACCTTATGGACTTACATACGTCTAGATCCCAAAACCCAAAGACTACAAAAAACATAAACAAAAAAATAGGATAGCCACAACCAACCAAACACCAGCCAAATATAAAGTGTAAAACATTACAAACTAGGCTGGCCAAAGCATAGGGTCTAAGTCAACAAACAATAGACCTCAAAAACAAAGAGCGTTTGTTTTATCAGGCACCCTTAGCCAACAATAAAGGCTTTCCCAAGCTCCCATAACTTGGAATAGAAACTCCAGGCTACAAAAAACAACAAAGCCTGAACAACAAAAAACAATCACTGGCCAATCTGGGCCCTTGAAAACTACCAGCATCCAACCTATCCCTGAGAAGAACAAAAAACATAGGTTTTTTCCTATTCTTAAGGATTATGTTAGCAATCCTTAAAGATTATGTTATTAATTGTTTTGACATGTTCTTAAGGATTATTTTATTAATTAATTTGCTTCTTCATAGATTTATATATTCATTTAATAATCTCATATAATTATTTCTTAAGAAATTTAAACTTAATATGGGTGTTAGAGTAGTTTTTTTCTAGATTATTTGAGTGTGTCTAGGGATCAAATGAATATATTACTGATTTATTTTATTTAATTTCAACCTTTGTGATAAAATTGATTATCTCTTACATGGTTTCAAAACATAAAACATCTTTATTAAAGAGATAATTATACCAATACACAACAATGTGTATTTAAATATATTTTCTTCTTTTACTGACTTATGTGCACACGTTAAAATTGTACAATTAATTTTTTTTCACAAATGCATTTAAAATATGGTCTTCAAGTCAAAATTCTTCTTACCCTTCATGCAGCTAACATTTATTCTTTTGATCATTCGAGCTAAATAATTTTCACAAATTTTATTTAGATACAATAATGTATGGGTGATATGCTGTAAGCTTTATTGAGTGCTAATTTAATTATACACCATCATAATCATCCATTAGATCTAAACGTAACTACTTTCTAGATCATATAATGACCAAACATTTTATAATAATCAAATTTGTTGAAAGATCATTTTGTTGAAACTTTCATAGGCATTATAGACAAGGTTATCTTGAGAGCTCATTGAAAATAATACAACTAAGGTTGAATAGGTAAATGATAGGGGTATTCCATTTATTGCATCTTTGATAATGAATTACAAATTTACACCAAGACATTTCTACATCATTCACATAATGTTGAAGCACATGATATTGATAACATGATGATAATGTAAAACATGAAGTGAGCCGAGAAGGATTTTGTTAGAAATCAAGTGTAATGCAACATCTTCTATTCCTCCAAGTTCACCATTGATTACATATTTTGATGATAATATGTCACAAAATAATTCTTGTGGTTTATTATACATAAAAAGATATGTTAAAACTCATCACTTGTAGTGTTCATTTGAAATAGGTCTAAGTTGAGTCTATATGGATTCAATTACTCAAGAGTTTAATAGAATTGAAATACACAAATTTTGTACATGTAAGTAAAAACTATTTTATCCTATTTAAATGCATTTTGTCTATTGAAAAGATATGTTCATTTCCTAAATGTAATGTTATGGTTTTATTTTCAAACTGAAGAAAAATAGAAAAATGAAGAATATGGTAATAAAATATGGAAAAAAGACAAGAATAGGAACTCGAGAATATATCTGGAATTTTTTTCATAAAATACCCTATAATTTAGACAAAAGTAGAATTGGTAAATAATAATGCAATTGCATTAGTGTTCAAATGTGTTTTGATCTTATAAAAACTATAATTCTATGTACAAAGCATGAATATTACTTTAAAATTAAAAACATTATCACAAAGAATATCTATATATTGTAGTAGATGTAAAAATTACCAAAGAGTGAATTTCACACTTACTAAAAGTTTACCCAAAACAATGACATCATATGAATAGAAACACCATTATGTGTGGTAGAGATGTAAATATATGATATATCCTAAAAAAAATTAAAAACCCACAAGTGAATTTTTAGAAAAGTTGACAAGATGAGAGTTTCATTATTGTTAGAGCGATCATGTATTAGCTAATAATTATTTATTTAATTATTAGTCTATTATCCTCTACACTTAAGCTAAACTTAGGCATTTAATAATATTGTAGGTATTTAATAATTATTTTAATTATTAAATACACATGATCTCTTTAGGGTTTCTTTAGGGTTGCACACCTTTAGGGTTGCTAATCTCCTTTTATAAGGATTGCATTGTATTTCTTATAATTCCCTCTTTGAATGATAATCTTTTTTTTCAGAGCCATTATTGTTTTTTGCCTTCATTCTTCTCTTGTGACAAGTATTTTGCTTGTAGGTATTCTTGGGATCTTTGAAGTTGTATTTCTCATCTTCTTCATGGTATCAGAGCCTACATCTACTACTACTTGTTCCTGGTTTTTTAGAATATTTTTTTTGAGCTTTGAGGGTTTCAAATTTAAGAGGTTTTTCTTTTGGATTTGGGGGTAGCATTTTTTCTGGGCATTTTGGGTTCAAACAAACCACACAGTTGTGCTCGGAACACCCCAAAACCCCTATTTCCATATATAATTTGTCAAATTTGGACAAAGTTGACTTCTGGAACAAATGTTTTTTTGCTCAGGGCTATACAACCCCCTTCTGCATGCGGATTGAGACGATTTTTGCAAAATTTTTTTTTAAAAAAAGATTATTTTTTTTGTTAAGTAGTTTAGCGGCTTGCAGGCCGACACAACTTACAAACCGTTATCGCTTTATTGATGCTTTAAATTCACTGCCGCAATAGTTCCCTTGGCCGCTGCGGTCTGCGATCTCATATGTTGTCAACAGTAGTCAACATAGCCACTAGCGGCTTCCTCTACTGCCCAGTGATCAGCGACCTCATCTGCTATTGCTGACGGTTAGTGTAGCCATTAGCGGATTCCGCTACCGACGAGTGATCAACCTAACCGTCGCCCTGGGCTGTCGCTTCCGCTCAGTCAATCCGCTACCTCCACTGGCCTATGCACCACTTTCGTCACCACTTCGCCTAGGCACCACCAACCTGCCACCAACAGGGAGGGGTTATTATATTTCAAGGTCTATTTGACCAAGGGGTCATTTTTTTGCCATAACTTGGGCAAACAAAGTCGGATTTTGGCAAACGAATAGGAGTTGGAAATCCCTTTCCGATCTCTCTTTAGATCTGGAGGTTTGATTTTCTATTTTTGTTGTTTTGATGTCTTTTTTTGACGTCAAAGCCAGAAGTTCTTGTTTGCACTCCGGGAGGCATATCTTGAGCATCCAGATTTCGTTTTTGGCACATGAGATATCATTGGAAAGCTAGTTCTGTGCGCTTTCCAGTGATATGGGTCTTCTTTCTAGATTCTTCTCCAAGTACATTTTACTCAGATTTTTGCATTTATGCACTCTGGTGAGTATCTTGGATGTTTAAGCTCCTAGGATCCTTTTCTTTGTATGGGATGACTCATCTTTGGCTATTATTTCTGTATTTCTAGCCTTTTGTCTTATTTGAACATTGTATGCATCATTTTGTAAGCATTTTTCTTTTTTGCAAACGCATCGAGATAAAGTGCCACTATGCTTTTCATACTTGGGATCTTGCACATCTTGTGCCTTATTGTACTCGCACTCCATTATAAAGTGCCATGGGGGGTTTGATGTTTGTCTTTGTTTGTCATCTACCTTTGTCACGTGAGTGTTCCTTCCACGACATTAGCCTCATGATGTGTGTCAAGTAAGTGTTCCTTCCACGACACTAGCCTTTATGTGTTTGTACTTTCTGCCACACTCTCGTTGTTCCTGGTTCTTCGTCATTTATTTTTTCTTGGCATTCAGTTTCAATGTACTTGTCACCTCTCCTTCTCAGCATTATGGGGGGTTTCTCCTATTGGTTGTTGGTTCTAATGCTTCCTTGGTTCGTTGGAGTGAGCTATGTATTCAGTATTTGTTCCTATGTACTAGGCGGATGCACTAGTTGGTTACCTATGCATTTCGGTGAGATGGATCATTTACCATATGGACACTCTTTCATTCCTTTTTTTGGAGGCAACCTTCCATGCTTTAGACTTTGGTGTTTTTTGCCATCTGTATCTTCGAGTTTAGTTGTTTGTCTTTGCTTGCCATCTGATTTGAGTAGTGTTAATTGAGGGCATTCATGCAGATTACAGTCTTCTCTACCTTATCATCCTCTATTTCAGTGGAGGTTCTTCAAATTGACAGTTATTCTTCGACAGTGTTTGTAGCTTCATGCTTCAGTAGTGTTCTTCATGTTCATCCTTTGCTCCTATTTTCTGGAACATTCTCTAGTTTGGAGGCTTCTTCAGTCCTTCACTAGCCTTCGTCTCTTTTTGGAGTAGAGTTTTTTCCCATGAGGTTTTCTCTATTTTTCCGCTTTACAGAGATCTTTTGTTTTTGAGTACCTCATCAGGCTTAGTTGTTGGGACCCATTGTTACTTTCATGCATTTTGTTTACATGCATTTCTTAGTCCTTAGTTGTTTTTAGCTACTCCCTAAGTTCATCTTAAGAGGGGGTGTTAGAGTTATCATGTATTAGCTAATAATTATTTATTTAGTTATTATTCTATTATCCTTTACACAAGATAAACTTAGGCATCTAATAATATTATAGGTATTTAATAATTATTCTTCTAATTACTAAATACACATTATCCTTTTAGGGTTTCTTTAGGGGTGCTAATCTCCTTTTATAAAGATTGTATTGTATTTCTTATAATTCCCTCTCTGAATGATAATCTTTTTCTTTAAAGCCATTATTGTTTTTTTGCCTCCATTCTTCTCTTGTGACAGGTATTTTTCTTGCAGATGTTCTTGGGATACCTAAAGTTGTATTTCTCAACTTCTTCAATTATAAATACATTTCAGACTTCTTGAAGTCCATGTATCACAATTATTTGATCATCATTAAATTTATTTTTTTTTTAATAAAAACCAACATATCATTTGAAGGGTAATCAAATGAACAATTTACTTCATAAGGACTTTTCCTAAACAATTAATTATAGGAAAACAAATGGTGAGAAAAATGCCATTTAAATTGATTTAGATAATGCAATGGAGTTGAAGATGACCATATCTTCCAAAAGAAAAACTAACCAATACATAAAATAAATAAATTTATTAGGTGACTTGATTTCCTGATACCAGATTTGTTCTAGAGACAATTTCTATTAAAGAAATGCCTTGCTTTATTGTCTTCCATTATAATTATTGAGCTTAATTTTCTTCCATGAGAAGACAGTTGAAAAACCACTTGTAATTTCTTCACGAAGTTCCCCTTTCAGTTTTTTGTTAAGGTCAACCAAGTCACCATCCCTAAATCCTTATGATGCAATTAATTTTTGTATTCCCATCAACTAGAGAAATATGAAAATGGGAAGGGAGGGTCTATTAGCATATGCACTCATCGTTTCGGCAATAACTATTCTGCTAAACAAACTTAATTCAGTGGCACATTCAGACACACTTTCCCTGGGTTCTTTGCTAGTGGGAAATCAGACCATAATGTCAATGAGTGGAAGGTTTGAATTTGGTGGCAATCAAGGAGACTCTAGTGAGAAACATAACGGGTGTTTTGAGGCTATCCATAGATGGTTATATTGATCTCTTTGATCAAAAGGGTCTGTTTTTTTGGTCGGTCAATGTGACTCAGATTGCGTCCAATGTTGTGATATCAAATTTTAGTAATTTCGTGTTAATGGTAGCCAAGAACAAATCAGAGACTATTTGGCAGAGCTTCGACCATCCGGGAAATACTTGGTTGCCTAGGATGAAGTTTGGTAGAGACCAAAAGTAGGTTTCATGGAAGAACTATTTGGATCCAGCTTATGAGATTTTCTCCTTTCAGATGGATCCATCTGGAGAAAATCAATTTGTACTACTCTAGAAAAACTCTGTAGAGTATTGGCGAAGCGATCCATCTGGAGACAATTGGATTGTAGAAATAACACCCTTCTTTAACGTCGAATTCAATCTAAAAAATTCTCTCTTTATCTTATATCTCACATATATGCCCAGGGTGGATCATTTCTTAGGTTTCACCCCAAGCACAAATGGAATGTTTGGAGAGGAATATTATCGTGAGCACTATAATGATAAGTTGGAAGTGGTTGATCCATGCGAGGTCCATAATCTATGTGACCCTTATGGAATCTACCAAGGAGGGGATGATGTGTGCATCTGCCTAAAAGGATGGAAGCCTAGAGACAATCGCGCCTAGAATTTTCACGAGTGGTGGACCAGCGGCTGTGTTTTCCATGGTCCTTTAAATTGCGATTCCTAAAGCCACAACAGTGATGGTTTTATTTGGACGTATTGGATGCGTGATAAAGCTTCTTATTCATACTCTGCGGAGACATGGGAAGATTGTGAGTAATTGTGCCTCTGCAACTACTCGTGCATTGCTTATAGTTTTGAGCCTTGTCAGATTTGGTCCCAGGATTTGTTCAAAATAGACTTTTTTTTTTTTGGTTGGCAATTTTAACTATTTTTGAGAACAATACGATATCATCTAAAGGGAAATAAATTCCAAATAAGAAGAATAAATCGCTAGATTATGGTAACTCAAAGTTTACGATTCTCAAGAATCAATTCAAATAATTTTTATTAATTGCTCTTTCAAAAATTGGTACATACACGCTTCTTTCTTCCTTCAGTTATAATTTATAGCTAAAATCTCATAACAATCATCAAAGGTAATGGCTTCTTGAAAATAGTCATTATAATGATAGTTAAACAAGAATTTCAAGAAAAATGACTTCTCTAGAGCCAGGCTACTTACTTCTCTAAATGTATGAAAGACATGTGTCTCTCTTAGTCACATTTAAAAAAAAATACCATCAATGATATCCTTTTACTCTTGACATTAGGAAGGACCAAAATTTTAAATATAGAAAAAAATTATCCAAGAAAATTTTGTGACATCAAGAATTAGTAAGTGAGTTTGCAGAAGCTCATGGAAATACATAGCACAAGAGGGTATGTGCAGGATCATGAGGAGCAAAAAAGTGGCGATATTCTGAAGAAAGTCTTGATTGATAGGTTGACTAAAAAACATCTATAACTTTCAAATGGTATCACATTTTTTGAATCCAAAACATGCATCACATTCTATGCTTCGTATACTATACGATAAAAAAAAATTGAATTTCATAAAGATTTGACCAAGTTATGGTGGTCAAACATATGCATTTTTATATTGTTAAAAAGTTGTAGTAAAAAATTCATAATTAATAGTTATTTATTTAAAAAAATACAAAAATTATGTGTCACATTCAGACATGAGCCTTCTACTTATATCGAAAATCTTATTAAAAAATATTATGATTTGATTGTGGTTAGGGTGGTCAAAAAAATACCCACTTCTTATCTTTTTCTTCAAATTTTAGTACTATTGCATTGAAATTTTAAATTTGTCAAATAGATTTATTTATTTTTTTTTTAAATTTTTTTTCAGAAAACAACTAGTAGCTTAGAAACTACATTCAATTTATTACAAATTCTATTTTTGCATATTTTTTAAATAATACTGGTAATTTATTCAAATTTTTACATCAAGTTGCCTAACTCTTTTTTTTTTCGATTTTCATTGTCGCTTAAGGGTCTGTTTGGTCCACCATGATCCTACACATACCTTGTACCATGAGGGATATATTTGAGATATTCAAGACAACTTTCCTAAGAAGGACACATTAAAAGAGATGAGGGTAAAAAAATGGGATATATTAATCCTAACCTATCGCTTTGCTACTCTATAACCTTCTTTGCAATGCAAAATACTTAGAGCTCCTCTCATTGTGTGTTCATGAGGAAAAATAAATAAGGAAGATGGAAACTTTTTAAAGATTAAGGCATTAAATGCATTTAATTTTGGTGACTAAGTATTGCAACTTCTCTTAAAAATGGCGCTACATGCTTCTTATGTCTTTTATTCTTTGCTAGCCATAAATGAACTAAACTGGCTGATGTCATGAAAAAAGACAGTGCCTCAAGAATTGAAAATGCTTTGGGTTAGGCTATTAGCAAATTGTAGAATTTTTGAACTAGATTAACGAAGGGTGCAAAAGTCCTAAAATTTCTCGATTGACCAACTATGAGAAATTTCACATCATGGGGACTGACAATGTTCTAAGGAGACTCAAATAATTGGGGATTCTCTGAACTTGTGAACTCGAAGGAAAGGTTCAGAGATTGGTTAAATTGTAAACTAGGTATAAAGGTGATACACAAACTAGACTATGAATAAAACTCATTAATGTTAAGTGAATGTGTTGGGGTGAAAGGTGACATATGAATTTGGCTTTTAGACCTAAGGTAGGAAAAATAAAATTTTTAAAAATTGAGGCAACAATAGGCTCTGAAGGGGGATAAGGACTGGATGGGATGCAAAGAATCCAAAACACTCAAATAGAGGCCTTATTTATTGGGTGACAGAGTCAAAACTGAGTGAGAGAATGGGGAAATTGAGCGTAACACCAAAAATAACAAGATAGAAAACCAAGGTAGAGAAATCTCATTTCATGAAATACCTAGAAATGCTCAATAAAACCATTAACGGGTTGAGAGAAATAAGACCCTTTAATAAACAGTGGTTTGTAGCCAAAATGTAAAGCTATACGTAACCACCATAACACCATTTCTTCTATGCCCAAGTTCATACTGATGGTGTGTATGAATTTTATTGAAACATTCTCAAACCCGAACAACCACTTCTCATCATACTTCACTTCTTCGGTGACTTCACATGCAACATTAGTGAAACAATTTGTTTTTGTATTGATCATGACTTCAATAATATCATTTGAATATGCAAATAGAATGTTAGAACTTGAACATCCAATCTACAAAGTACTAGTTGAGGTAATCCTTGGACATGCATATGTTTGTCCAGATATTGGAATACAACATTACAAAAGCATAGGATCTAATATGAATGCAACAATTTCTTCATCTCTTGTACCAAGGAATTCATCACGGGGGATGCAAGTATATTGAGATGAAAATTTACCCAAATTTTCATTGGAATCTATTATTTGATCATTAGACACTTCAATTATATCTTTACTTGCATATATTTATTTGATTAAACCAACAACACTGATAATAGGGAATTTAAATGAAACAATTTGATCTTGCATAAAATATCCTTCAAGAAGGGAATTTTTAAGAGGACACATTAAGAAACTCAAATGATAAATATTCAAATGAAGCGAGAAGGTTTGACTACTTCATTTCTTTTGTATCTACTTCATCAATTGTTGAATCAATATCACAAAAGTCAAAAGTCTCCAGAGTCAAAGTTTACGATTCTCAAGAATCATAAACTATCATTAGAGGTTTAATCATTTCTTTTATATCAACTTTATCAATTTCTGAAACTCAAATTTTACGATTCTCAAGAATCAATTTAGATAATTTTTATTAAGTTCTCCTTCAAAAATTTGTATATGCATGCTTATTTCTTCCTTTGGTTATAAATTATAGCTAAGCTCTCATACCTATCATTAGAGGCAATGGCTTCTTAAAAACACCTGTTACAAAGATAGCTAAACAATACCTTCAATAAAACTGACTCCTGCAGAGCCATGTCACATTCTTCATGGAATATACAAAAGACATGTGTCACTCCTATTCACATTTAAAAAAAAATACCATAGAGTCTATCCTTTTAATCTTGACATTGGGAAGGAACAAAATTTTGACTACAAAAAATAATTATTGAAGAGAATTTTGTGACATCGGGACTCAACAAGTGATTTTGCAAAAGCTCATGGAAATACATTGCATAAGAACATGGGAGAAACATTTGAGATATTCAAGACAACTCACTTGAGAAGAATTCCTTAAATGAAACAAGTATCAATAAATGGGATAAATTGATCCTAACATGTCTCTTTGCTTCTCTTGAAATTCCTTTGTGATGCAAAAAAATCAGAGCTCTTATCGGTAAGTGTTTGAGATGACATAAATTAGGAAGATGGTAGCCATTTTAAATATTAATGCATTAAATGCATTCAATTCTAGTGGCTAACACATTACAACTTCTTTTGAAAATGGTGCTAACATGCTGCTTATGTCTTTTATCCTTTGCTAGCCATAAATGAACTAAATTGGTTGATGTCACGAAAAGATGGTGCCTCAAGAGTTGAAAACACTTTGGGTCAGGCTATTGACAAAATTCCAAACTCTTCAACCCAATTAATGGAGGGTTCATGGGTCTTAAAATTTATCAACCGACCGACTATGAGAAATTGCACATCATGGGGACCGACAATGTTTTAAGGAGAATCAGATTGTTAGGGATTCTCTAAACTTGTGAACCCAAAGGAAAGGTTTGGAGACTAGTTAAATTCTCGACTAGGTACAAAGGTCTTACACAAACCCAACTATGAATAAGACTCATCAACACTAAGTGAACGTGTTGAGATGAAGGGTGACATATGAATTTGGGTTTTAGAACAAAGGTGGGAAAAATAAAATTTTAAAAATCGAGGCAATAGATATTGTCCTCTTCTTCTAGGATATCCTTATGAGAAAAGTACATTTTAGGAGAAAGATCAAAATCATTCATAAAAATTTCATCCTTAAGAGAGAGAGGTTTAAAATAAGTTTTAGTAATCTCTACTTGCACTAAATGGTCCTCATGGGAAATAGGGTCTTAGGAGAGGGTAAATCATAACTATGGATGAAACAAAAAAATGAAATATCATCGTATGCATAAAAGGGAAGCTTATGGAGACCTTGAATTAAATTTGAAATTAAATTAGCCAAGCAAGATAACAACTCCATTTATCAAATCAATATCCAAAGCAATATTTTTTATTACTTAAGCAGAAAAGGACCCTAAACCCTCACAAGAATAGTCATAAAATGATAAAATAGAGTTAGCAATAGAACATCCACTAGCATCACAAAACCAAGCACCAAGACAAAACTCTAGAAGCTAACTCTTAGATATAAGTAATCAAAAACATAATACTACACCCAAACTACCATAGCTATTTGACCAAAAAGTCTTAAAATTACCATAACCAAACAAGCTATCAAATGATAGTTGTAATTATAAGTTATCTACAGTCATCAATATCAAAATTAAAATAAGTTTGAGGGGGGTAGAAAGCCACAAAAACCATATTGTTTAATAAAATAAACATAGAACTACTGTAACTAACTAACCACTTTTTAAGCATGCACCTATCTCTAATAAAACTATCAATAACTATAATCTTAAAAAGATTGTAAAAAAGGCACTAAAACCAACATTGCATCATGAACAACAACCTAATTGTTGTTGAGGATGTCCTAGTTCCTGGCAAGTCTTCTCGTCTATTCTTGCCTCAATAACCAAAGCAATATTCACTCAACATATGCAATGAAATTCCGAAAGGTTAGACATGAAAAAACAATATGCAAAAGTGTCAAGTTCACCAAAATATAATGGGATGGGAAATAAGGGTTCACTATAAAACTATGAACCTAGGCCTATTTATTCTTTGATTATATTGAGAGGGAGAATAATCCACTTGTCCCAAGATGTTCTTAAGCACAAAGTGGATTCAATGGTCCCTTGGTGAACCACATGTTCCTACACAACGAAAAAGAGGGAAAATGGTGGGTAGAAAGAGGTTCACCTAAGTCAAACCCTAGTTTTGGAATCAACTATGAAATTGAATTGAATCAAACATGAAATGAAATTGTGCTATTATATAGCAAAGGTTAGACCTGAGAATAGAAGTGACTTGTACCTTGATAATGCACATGCTTCTTTAAAGATGATCACAAATGTTGATAAAATAGCATGACTCCATACAAAAGACCTAAAAGGACATCACAAAAGGAATGCTTCCATGAAGGTTGTTGAAGGTTGCCACAAAGAAGAATATGGTGCAATGAAATGCCTTGAATTGTTGATTGCCTTTTATTTCCTATAGTTATCCTCCTTTGTTCCCCATTCATTAATCCACCAAAATGAGGGAAGATACCTCTCCAAGGCATTTTTGGGGTGCAAAACTCAGAGAAAGCTAACATGAGAAAATATTAATTATTTAACGATGTTGATTGTCTATGGTTTGAATTTAGGACCAAAATTTATGAAGTAGGGTGCCCTAGGTGCTTTTCTCCTAGGAGCGGGGCACCCTAGGCACCGTGCTTCCCCAATGTGGCATCAAATTGGGACCTAAGGTCCAAAATGAGAAGGAGAAGCTAGAATGACATATGAAATTGAGTTGTGATGATTGGGATTGACAACGAGAAGTCATACATGTCAAAATAGGGCCTATCTGAGTAAGAAATTGCATAGGGATGAAATTTATTATGCCACAATAGAGTTGAATGATACTTCTTTCTTGTCTTTACACAAATCATCTAGCTTAACAATCTCAAAGGTAGAGAGTGATCAATAGAGCTAATACAAAGTGTATTTTTTTATGTGATGACTTTCTCCAATTTCTCATCTTTGTAGCATTTGTGTAGAGTTAACATCACTTTTCTCACAACTTTACACTCTTGTAATTTTCCACTAATATCCTTATTTTCACTCACAATCTCATTTACTTAGTGTAGATAGCTTTCAATGTTCTCATCATTAGTCATCCTCGAGTTCTCAAATTTGTGCTTTAGATTTGTCAACTTGGCTTGCTTTGTCTTCAAATCAACTTCATATACACTACTCAACTTCTCCTATATTTGTTTAGCAGTCTTCAAGCCCATAAATTTAGCCAATATAGAATCACTTAAGAAACTAATAATTGCAACTTTAACCTTCACATTATTCTCATGTTCCTTAACCTCATTTGCAGTTTGATCACCATTTGTTGGAGCAATATACCCAAATTAGATAATATCCTATATTCTAGTTGGCAAAGATTCCAAATGGCATTTCATCGTTTCCTCCCAATAGGAGTAATTTTTGTCATCAATATTTGGTGAGCTTTATAATTAACTTCTTGCACCATTCTAGATCTTCCTCAAGTAGTTAACCTTCTCAAAAATAATGCAGGTGTTGGTACCAATTGTTAAACACACCACAAGAATGAGAGAGGGTGGTGAATTAGTACAGACCTCAAAATTATTTTTCTTCTTATCTTTTAAACTTTAAACCATAATTAACGAATTAATGCAATTAAGAAACATGAAAACACAAAGAAAAATAAACATATGAACACCAAATTTCCATTGAAAACCCTAAAAAAGAAAAAGACATGGTGAGAATCACACTGACAATATGAATAAATACTTACAAAGTTTTAAGCTCAAGGCTAGGGAGCTCACTACTCCTAATAGGACTTGCAAGACTAAGACACACAATGTTAGGGCAAGATACAAAGGGTTGTACAAACTGCTAAAAAGAAAACACCTTCTTCTGAAAAGTGTAGAGGATTAATGAATTGAAATGAACATGACCTCCTGATCATAAATTGTCCTTGAACCACCATGTCAAGTGACCAATAGCATGGTAAACACATTTGCATTATAATTGTTCTAAAGCTATTCACAAAATGACTTTATCACCTTTGCTACACTGAATCTGGTTGTGTATCATTCACATCCACTTTAGATAGCTTCACATGCATCTCATACTCAATTCATACATCTACTCATCTATATATACAAGATTTATTCATTAAACCCCTTAACTACGTAGACCACATAGAATATCCAATATTACATAAATTCGACCACCTAGACATATAACATTCATTATGGTCCATAGGAGATAAAATAGACCCAAAAATATCATAACACATCCATTCAATTGATTATAATGAACTGCACATTCTAACACTTCCTCTTAAGTGAACATCAAATAAAATGTATAGATGAGCAAATAAACACATTAAATAGTTAGCCCAAAATCAATCTCTAATACACACTACTCAATGTAGATCTACACATGCCATGGTGAGACCCATGTCAATATCTACACACAACTTCCAATGCATATCCAGACCAAAAAGACATGATTAAGATAAGATATGCCATCTCAATCAATTGGAAACCAAACCGATTGACAACATTGTACTTAGAATAACACATCTCCACTTTTTGAACAAACAAGCACTAGAAAATTATAATAGAAGACTTCACAAACCAAATGAACATGTCCTCCAGGCTACAACACCCGAATCCACATATACAAGAATCACCAAGCACTCTTTGGACTATTTTTAACAAATAATCACATTATAAGAAGTAACATAAATGACGGAAGTGAAGCAGTTGACGTGGAGGGTATCACGGTAGATGCAGAGGAGGACTAAAAATATGATGGAGGTGGCAATGTGGTGTGGTATGGTGGAACTCTATGAGTTTCCACATGTGACAAGGATGATTCTATTAATAGATCGTCTATCTTGCATGTTGTGGAGGGTCCCAGGGAATTTGCCAAGAAGCTAGATGTGTCCTCTTCTTCTGATTGCAATAGGAAATGGTCTGCACTTTTCGGCCTTGCCTCAAAGGTAAGTTGATTTCCCCTGTCTCCCACTATGCAGATTCGGAGTCTGGTTCCTTCTCCATCTATATCCTCAATTACATTGTGGATAAGACCATGGTAATCTTGGCTTTTGTTTTGGTTGGCAAATTCATGGGACCCCGCCCTATATTGAGTCTGTTCAAGCTTGGGTTGCTCGTAAATGGAAAGGAAAGGTCAGATTGAGGTGGTTGCTAGGGCTAATGGATTTTTCTCCTTTTCCTTTGTCTGTGATGAGGATTTAAGACCCATCTTATCTGGAGGCCCCTGGATATTGGGTAAATCCTCTTTAGCTTTGAAAAAATGGGAACCAGGATTTAAATCTAAAGACTTGGAATGCAATGAAGCCCCCATTTGGTTTTGCCTTCTCTACCTTCTCTTGGAATATTGGGATGAGGAGATATTTTTTGGTTTGGCTTCTTGTTTTGGTGATCTCTTGTCTGTGGACCATATGACTATGACCAAAAGAAGACTGGTTTATGCTCGTTTATGTGTGAAAATTAAACAATCTGTAGATCTCCCCTCTGAAATATCTTTGAACTCAAAGTTGGGCAAATGGGTACAGAAAGTGGAATATGAGTCCATGCCCTTCGCTTGTTTCCATTATAAGAAACTTGGGCATTGGGCTAGGGATTTCTCAAAGAAACCCCCTTTGAAAAAAGTCTGGAAAAAGAAATCATCCCAGTCAGTTACTCCTGGGGAGATTTAGCAGACTGCCTTGACTTCCAAGGGGGAGTTGCCTCGAGGCCAGAAAGATCAATCTAGGATGGTGACCTAGAATGATGATTCTACCAAGATGGCTCCACCTGATGATCATGACACTTCCCTTTGTCAAATGCCACATCTGTGTTTAACATGGAGGATTAGAACCCTTAGTTGATTGTGGGTGTGAGCAGTACTCTGGATCCCCTTATTTCTCAAAATATTGTTGGGTAGTTGGAAAAGGATACCTTTGATCAAAGGTTTGAGAATACAAACCATTCCATTGAAGTCAAATATTTGAGCCCAAGATGCATTCTCTTGCACATTCTGGAAATGGCTCTGCTTTGAGGTTGGCTGGAGTTAAAACAAGGAATATATGGAGAGTGGATTGAGGATCAGAATCAAGAGGGGTGAGAAGACCACCAAATATGTTCAACATGGATAAATAGAGCAAAGTAGAGATTGTGGATGGATTCCAAATAGCTCTTCAGGAAATGGGGATTGGATCCCCCTCCCCTATTAAATGAAGTTCATTTCTAGGAATATTAGGGGGATTAATCACCCCCACAAGTATGATCTTCTCTCTAACCTGGTGAGGAATCATAAACCTGAGATTTTCCTCATTCAGGAAACTAAAATGCCTTCTGGAAAACTGGAGAAAATGAAGTTAGCCGTTGTTAAGGACCGTGGAGTTTATTGTTTTTATGTTGATGGTGTGCTAGGTGGTATTGCTTCCTTCTATAATCCAAGAATAATCCAAGGTATGGCTATCTTAACCAACTCTAACCATATTGCCACTAGATTTACTAATTTGAAAGATGGTCCATCTTGGATCATTTCCAATATTTATGCTCCGAATAGTAAAAATGCTAGAAAAGCCATTTGGACTTCTCTGATTAATTCTAGACGGTCTTTCCCTAATGAGAAGTGGATTTTGATGGGGGACTTTAATACCCCACTTTTAGATGATGAGAAAATGGGAGGGGCTCCGATTTCTGAAGATAGTAAGGAAAACTTAGTAGACATGATTAACTCTTTGGGATTGATGGATCTTGACCTTAATGGAGCTATATTTACCTAGTACAATAGATGTAGTGGCTCTGATCTTATACAAGTCAAGTTGGATCGTGGGATCCTTTCCTCGGACTGATGGAATTTTCCTATTATCTCTCTTCTCTTTCCAGGATTGGCTCTGATCACTTTTTGATTATTCGAAGTATCTCCCCCCTCTCTAGAAGGAAATATTTCCCCTTCAAGTTTGAGAAAATGTGGACCCTAAATGCTGACTTGTATGATAAAATTTCAAAGTGGTGGGGTATTGATATCCAAGGAACGACTATGTACAGAGTGGCCAAAAAATTATCTAATGTGAAATCTAATGTTCAGAAATAGAATAAATCTTCTTTTGGAAATATCTTCTAGAGGAAAGACTCTCTTAAAAGGAAACTTTATGATATTCAACAACATATCCAAACTCATGGTTATAATCCTCATATCATGGATAAGGAAGTCGAAGTCCTCTCTAAACTTCATGATATCATATCTAAAGAAGAAGAATATTGGAAACAATGGTCAAGAGCTATTTGGCTCAAAAGTGGGGACAATAATACCAAGTTTTTCCATATGACAACTTTGAAACATAGAGCTACCAAAAGAATCAAGAGGATTTGTATCAATAATCAATGTGTTGATAAGTAGGAGGAGATGAGTCAAGAGACAATTCATTTTTTGTCCTCCCTTCTAGCTGAAGAGGGGTCGTTGGATGTGAGTGCTCAAGAGGATATTCTTCATGAGATTCCTATTAGCCTATCCTAAGAGATGAGCAAGGAGCTTACAAAAATTCCTTCTACTAAGGAAGTCAAAGAGGTAGCTTTCTCCTTTGAAGGAAACAAGGTCCTTGGTCTCAATGGCTTCCCCTTGTTCTTTTTTCAAGTGTTTTGGCTAGTTCTTGGGAAAGATATTGTGGATGATACTAGAGAGTTTTTTTGGCTCTTGCTCTCTTTTAGAAGAGATCAACACCACCTTCATTCTCCTAATCCAAAAACAAATGAATGCCAACTGCTTCCAAAATTTCAAACCTATCAACTTATGTAGCTCTATCTACAAAATCTTCACCAAAATTATTGTTTTTAGGGTGAAGAAAGTTATTTTGCTTTTGATCTCGAAACATTAGAATGGTTTTGTTCTGGGGAGAAAATTTCTAGATCATATCATTGTTGTTCATGCTAACATTCACTTGCTTTCGGTCAATAAGAGACCTAGTTTTTTGCTAAAACTATATCAACTTAAAGCTAATGACAGGGTTAACTAGGATTTTTTGATCAACATGTTATAGGCCTTTAGGTTTTGTGATCACTTCATTCAATTGGTGAATCAATCCATCTCTACCCCAAAGTTATTTGTGTTAATTAATGAATCCGCTTCAGGTTTCTTCTTGGCCTCTAGAGGTATCAAACAAGGTGATACCCTCTCTTTGTTTCTTTTCATTTTAATGGGTTAAGCTCTCAGAAAAAATATTCAAAGGGATATTAGGTTTGAAAGGCTCAAAGGGCTCTGCCCCTCTTCTTATTCTGAAGTCTATTACCACCAAGAATTTGTGGATGATACTCTGCTGATTGGGGAAATTTTTGTGGTGGAAGCTAATTTATTGAAGTCTACCCTTAATCTTTATGAAAGAGGATCTGGAAAGAGGATCAACCTGCAAAAGAGTTATATTTTCTTCCTCAACACACCTGCCCATAGACAGACCAAGATTGTTGATATTCTGAGTTGTAAATTACCCTCCTTACCATATACTTATTTGGGATTACCCTTGTGTTCGGGACCTTCTCTTGATTCCTTCTAGTCTATATTGACTGATCGCTTCTAGAGTAAGCTAGTTTGTTGGAAAGGTGCCCTTTTGAGCTGAGCTGGTAAGATCTAGTTAATTAAGGCCTCCTTGCAAAATCTTTTGATCTATGATATAAGTCTGTTTAAAGTTCCTTCAAAATTTGTTGACCGTATGGAAAAAACCCAAATTAATTTGCTTGGGATGGGTATTGAATCTAAAATTCGCCTTCATCTAGTGGCCTAGGATCAAGTGTGTCTCCCAAAGAGACTTGGAGGCCTTTCCATTAGGCACATTTGTGAGTTCAAGAAATCCCTCATGGCCAAAAAATTGTGGAGATGCCTAAAGGATTCTAATGAATGGATTTCTATCTTTTATAAAAAATACCATGTGAATGGCATCTCTACCCAAAGTGTTTTAGAAGAATAAAATCTATCTATGGTAGCTTCTGATCTCTGGGTAAATTTTCATAACTCCAAATATTTTATTCTTAAAGGATCAAGATGGGTCCTTGGAAATGGGAGGAAATTTTGTTTCTGGGATGATTGGTGGGATGGTGATGGGCCTTTGATGGAATTTCAATGGGAAGCTCAACTTAAGGTGAAATGTGTGGAGAGGTTTGGCTATTGGGTTGTTGGTTATATCAGAGAGGGTAATTGGATTAATCTTATTAGTGTGGACCCCACCCTAAAACCCCTCAAATTATGGCTTGCTAATATTCACATTTCCTCTTTGTTTGTTGCTAATACTTTGGTGTGGAGTGGGTCCTCCTCTAGAGTTTTTTCTGTTTATCTTGATTTCCACCTATTGATGAGATCCTTTGCTTCTACACCTTTCTGGTCTAGTATTTGGAAAAAGTTGTTTCCCAAAAATTAATATTTTCTTATGTCTTTTTATGCAAAATAAGATTCTTTCCATTGACAACTTGTGCAAAAGGGGCATGTCTATTCCTAATAGATTTTTTTTGTGCAAGGAAGATGCTAAAAATGTTGTATTTGTTGCTCCACTGCTCCTTTTCTAGAGGTATCTAGTCTCATTTTTTGATCTCTGGGGAATCATGTGGTATCTTCCCAAGAACCTTTTGGACTATTGGTCCTAGTGGATTTTCCCTTCGGATAATATTCTCTCAAAGTGTTATGGTGCCTTATGTTGCCTCATCTGGTTTGGGGAATTTGGAAAGAAAGAAACAATTAGATCTTGAGGGACAAAGAGTCCTTTGCTCTATCTGTTGCTTGAAGAATCAAGAATACAATTGAGGAAAACGTTGTCTAGATTCTTGTACTTCTCGTAGGCTTGACCCCTCTATTCCTAGTTTATCTTAGGTCTGGTATATTATCTATAGATGTCATATCAGCCAAGATATTTCTAAGCCTACTTTCAAGTTAAAGTAGATGAGAAATAATGTTGTTTGGGTTCCCCAAGTGGGTGGATCAAAATCAATGTTGATAGGAAGGATAAAGGTAATCTTGGGTTAGCTGGCTCTGTGGGAGTTTCTCACGACCTCAATGGTAGGCTTGTTTTGGCGGTGAAATGGACACCCCGGAATGCCCAAAAACCATACCAATTGCTACTAGGAATTTTATCAAACAGTTTGCATCCAACTCCTTATTTCTTCGTTTAATGTTTTAAATTCCCTTATGGCTCTAGAAATGAAATGTTGGTTTGTTTTACATGGAATTGAAATCACAGAATATGGACAAGAATGAAACTACAATAATATGCAAACTGAAAATTGAACTACTGCTGATAAGATGTTATTTTCAGATTTTAATAAAATCAAATACATGGCAGATTATCAACTCACTAATTATTCCAACATTATTGACATAATACTCCAGCAATCATTTTCAATCTTGCTGCTACAGTGACATGAATAGTACCCACGTGAATAGTAACCATGTGAATAGTAACCACGTGAATAGTACCCACGTAAATAGTAACCACGTGAATATTACCCATGTGAATAGTGTTGCAACAATATTAATTTGTCTTCAACAAGTCCAATATCTTCATAAAATCATCTCCTCAAAATGGCATAAGCATTGGACAAGTAGGGAAGAAGATGTGAACAAACATTAAGTCTGCCTGTAGCTGGAAATGCACCCGATCTGCCTGATAATGAAGCTGATAGCAATGGATTCCAAAGGCCAAACCCTAGGGGAATGACATCTAGAATGTCACAAGAGAGGATATACATCCTCTAATGCCAAGAATGGAACTGCAACTCACACATACCAATTCTTCTCATATTCAACATATCTAATGAAGCCACAAATACTTTCTTTTATTCTTTTTCCAAGGGTCGACTCAACTCTCCTAGGCAATGTGGGATAAAAGATGAGCAATATAAAACATATATTAAAATATTCACTTATGTCTCCCTTGGGTACAGATCCCCATAAAATAAATATTAGAGTAACACTTTAATATTTTACAAATTAAATTAAATTTTACTTTAATAAAACTTCAGGCATTAAAATGTATTAGCAATCGGACTCCAAATAATGCGAGTGATAGCTCATCGGAAAGCTCTCACCGAGGAGTATCAAATCCAAACACCAAAACTAGCCTCCACTATGTCCTGCTGACTTACTAAAAATAGTAAGTATGCCTGAAACTGAGTAAATCAACTTCGTTTTGGCCCAAACTGGAAATGACTAGGCCAAAACACTCCAAGATCCCCTTAAACCCTTCGTTAGCCCTTGGGACCATGTAGAACAAGGCTAATGCACACACACTTGGTCAACTGCTAAAGTGGGGATATTACAGTCCGCCCCCCTTGAAATTGCTTGTCCTCAAGCAATCTCAGTCCAGCCTGCTGAATAACCTGCTCACTCTCACATGTAGAATCCTCCTCCGGCAGGTCTCTCCATTTGACCAAATACTCCTTCACTATCCTATTTCTAAGCTTCCTCTCTCTGGTGTCCAGAATAGCCTCGGGTACTAACACAAGCTTCCCCTCCTCATCCAAAGGGGGTAAATCTACAGAAGGCACTACACTCTGACCAATGGCTTTCTTAAGCCTAGACACATGAAACACATTGTGCACCCGACTGCCCTCTAGAAGCTCAAGCTCATAGCCGACTTTTCCCACTCTGTGAATCACCCTATAGGGACCATAAAATCTAGGCTTCAACTTTTCAGCTCCACTCTTCTTGAGCGATGACTGTCTATATGGTTGTAGCCTAAAGTAAACCATATCCCCTACCTCGAAACTGCACTCTATTCGGTGATGATCAGCATACAATTTCTGTTGATTTTGGGCCTACTGTATATTCTCCTTGAGCACTTTCAGGATGTCCTGACTATCCTCCAATAAGTTTTTGGCTTTGGGCACTTTGCTGTCCCCCAAAACTAAATCCATGAAACTAGGTGCGTCATAACCATAGAGTGCCATGAAAGGAGTCATCCTGATGGACATATGTAAGTGGTGTTATAACAATACTCTCCCATATGCAACCATCTGACCCAAGCCTTTTGTTGTGCAGTTACATAGTTCCTCAAATATCCCTCCACCCATTTATTCACAATCTTTGTTTGCCCATCTGTCTGCGGATGATAACTAGTGCTAGGTGTAAGATCTGTACCACACAACCTAAACAACTCCTGCCAAAAAACACTCATAAACTTACTATCCCGATCACTGACAATGAATCTGGGCAACCCATGTAACCTGAATATCTCTCTAAAGAAAATATCTACCACCTGTGTTGCTATGTAAATGGACGGAATAGCAAAGAAGTGAGCGAATTTTGTCAAGCGGTCCACCACCACATAGATGCAATCCCTTCCCTGCACTCGTGGTAAACCAGTGATGAAGTCCATCAAAATACTTTCCCATTTCCTATCAGGAATGGGCAAGGGCTGTAATAAACCTGCAGAAAATGTGTGCTCTCCCTTATTCTATTGACAAACTGCACACTCCCTGACATACCTCTGAACATCATCCTTGAGTCCTCTCCATGAGAACCGCTCTCGGATCTGCCTATAGGTCTTGAAGATCCCTGGATGCCCAGCTGTGGGTGCATCATGAAATGCCTTCAATATCACCTCTCTCAAATGTGATGATGGAATAAAATAAACCCTATCTTGAACTCTGATCAATCCATCTATCACCTCATAGCGATCATCCTGCATAGTACCTGAAATCAATCTAGAAGCCCAAGCATCTCTGACATACTCTGCTATAATCCGATCTCTCCAATCTCCTGAAATCTTTGCCAGAGCATATAAGTGAGGTCTCTGAGATAAGGCATCAGCCACCACATTTTTCTTACCTTTGACAAACTCTATGTCAAAGTTATAAGCCTGCAATTTAGTAACCCATTTCTATTGCTCGTCATTAAGATCATGCTGGTTCATGAAGTATTTAATACTGTTGTGATCATTTTTTATCACAAAACGCCCCCCTACCAAATATGATCAAAATTTGGCCAATGCATGCATTATGGCCAACATCTCCCGGTCATAGACAAAATAACTCCTCTCAACTCCCTAGAGCTTCCTACTCTCGAATGCAATGGGATGCTTCTCTTGCATCAATACTGCTCCAATCCCATCACCCGATGCATCACAATGAAGCTCAAAAGGCTTCGTGAAATTTGGTAGAGCTAGAACTGGACATGAAGACATTACCTGCTTGAAATGCTCAAAACACCTTTGTGCTGCCCCTGTCCACACGAAGGCCCCCTTCTTGGTGAGATCTGTCAAAGGTGCTGCCATCTGTGAAAAACCCTTAACAAACCTTCTGTAAAATCCACAAAGACCAAAGAATCCTTTAAGCTGTGTGAGGTTTGTAGGAGTAGGCCAATCAACTATAGCTCTAATCTTTTCAGGGTCTACTCGAACTCCATTTGCACTAATAATATGCCCAAGTTATAGTAATTCTGTCATACCAAACTCACACTTAGACTCCTTGGCATACAAAGACTCTCTCTCTAGGATAGATAATACCTCCTCCAAATGTTGTGAATGTTCCTCCCAGGTCTTACTGAAGACCAAGATGTTATCAAAGAAGATCAAGACAAATCTCCTCAACTCTCCCTGAATACCTGGTTCATACAACTTTGAAATGTAGCGGGTGCATTGGTTAGTCCAAATGGCATAACCATAAACTCAAAGTGGCCATAGTGACATCGGAAGGCAGTTTTCTCAATGTCCTCTGCCCTCATCCTGATCTGATGGTATCCAGATCGTAAGTCTATTTTGGTGAAAAAGAATGCTCCATGCAATTCATCAATCAACTCATCAATCCGAGGAATGGGATATCTGTTTTTTATTGTTTTCTTATTCAATGCCCTATAATTGATGCACATGCACATTGTCCCATCCTTCTTCTTTACCAGAACTACAACTGAAGCAAAGGGGCTTTTGCTAGGCCCGATGTGCCCCATTTCCAACAACTCCTTAATTGCCTTCTCTATCTCATCTTTATGTTTCTTAGGATGATGATAGGGAGTGATCATCACTGGTTTGGCTCCCTCCTTGAGCTCAATAACATGCTCTACACCCCTGTCAGGAGGAACCCCATGAGGAATATCACTGAATACCTTGGCATGTCTGTCAAGAATCTCCTGTATATCTGGTGGATGGCTCTTCACCCGAGGCTCCGGTGAAGATGGCATAACTAAGCACTCTGTTGCCCACTCTATGTCATTATGCTGAAAAAGTCTCTCCATTCTCCTCAAAGAGACTACCTTGCAACTCCCATCTGAAAGTCCCCTGAGAACAACAATCCTACCCTCATGCTGAAACCTCATTTCCAACTTCGCTAGGTTGAAAGTGAACTCAACCTACGATGCCATCCATGTCATACCGAGGATGACATCGTAATCTCCCATGTCCACAACATAGAAATCATCCTCCAACTCATAGCCATCTCCAAATCTAATGTGAAGATTTGAAACCTTCTGAGTACATAACAGTTTTTGGCCATTAGCCACCATGACTCTAAAACCATCATGCTCCTCTGTCTGTAAGCCTCTCCTGGCTACCAATTGTGTATCTATAAAGTTATGTGTAGCCCCAATGTCAATGAGAGATATCACTTTCTGCCCCTGGATAGTACCCCTGACCTTAAATGTGATTGCCTTTTGGGCCCCTGTCAAGCGTGCCAACGATCTATCATCCTTAGGAATGTTGCTCTCCTCTATCATGTTACCCTCATCTGAATCGGAGTGCTGATCCTCCCCCTCTAACTTTGACTCCTCTGCTGAAAAATACTCCATTTGATTTGCCTTAGCCTTGAGAGGGCATTTATGAGATAAGTCCCAAGGCTCTCTACACTGGAAGCACAGTTTCTTCTTTCGAAGTTCATTCAAGGTTTCACTGTCTAGTCCTTTTGATCCTTCTTTGGGTTTGTTATACTCTTTCTGAAATGGTTTTTTGTCTTTGTCCTTGCGGTAGGAAGAATCTGTTGAATGGTATTTTCCTTTGTATACCGAAGGGGCTAAATCTCGTGCCTTTTTAGTTGCTTCTGCTAAGGTGAGTGGATCATGTCCCTTCACCCAACCACGTAATGGATCAGCAAGCCCATCACAAAATAACACCACCAATCTCCTAGGAGAGATATCAGTAACAAGTACAGACAAATGCTGAAACTTGGCGATGTAAGCATCCACAGAACCTGACTGTTTTAACTGTGCTAGCTCCTTGAAATGTAACTCGGGATCCCTAGTGTCAAATCTCTCAATCAATCTTTCTATGAATTCCTCATAGGATGTAAACTGATTATTCCCCAGAGTCACCATGCCATGATGCCACCATTCATGCGCAACACCATCCAAATGCATAGCCGCATACTTGATAGCCTCCTCCTCAGGCATAGGATTAAGCTGCAAGTATGTATCTACCTTCTGCACCCAAAATCGTGCGGTCATCTTCCCTAAAGCATCATAATAAGGCAAGGAAAGTTTTCCAACTTTCTTTCTCAGCTCAAAATTCTGATTCCTCCCTCCTGCTCTAGGCATATGTCTCATCCTCAAGTCCATATAATCTCTGAGGGAAATATCTACCTGAAACTCAGGTCCACTGGCCTCCCAGTCCCTCCTGAACTGACCCTGTAACTCAGTAATCTGTGGTTCATTCACTGGTTGAACCGGATCCCTAGGTGGGAAGGTGGGTAGAAGAGGTCTTGAGCTCGCTGTTCGAGCTGGACGTACAACGTGTCTAAAGTTATCTGCCTCATTCCCATTGTTGCCATGTCCATTATTACCATTAATGTTATTCTCAGGGCCATTGTTGTTGCCTCAGCCTCCATTATTATCATTGCCCCTATTGTTATCGTTTCCCCCATTGTTATTGTTTCCATTGTTGGCATCACTTGGATTAATATTGACACCCATCTGTCTAGCCATAAGCTGCAACATCATGTCCATTTGCCTATTCTACTCCTGCTGCATACGCTGCCCTTGCTCTAATGTATCCAGTAACTGTCTGAACATTACCTCCCCCTGATCTGGACCGGTATTCCTATCATCTCGATCACCCATACCGCTGTCCTGATCAAAGAATATCTCCTCTATGTCTATATGACTGGATTCTATGTCCACCTGCACGGATGAACTAGACTGCTTGCTCTGTGAGTTCAAATTTATGTTTTGTCTTGCTTTCGTATGGTGGAAGTTATAAGGCCCCTGTTGCATGCTTAAACATACATGCTTAGCATGTTTTTTAATTCATTAATTTCTGATTTTAGTGTTTTGATATTTTGTCAAACACTTTTCCCTCTATCTGGCTATTCCAAAGTCTCTGTAAGACCTCCACAGGATGGCAGGACTTATAGCTCTGATACCATTGAAATGGACACCCTAGAATGCCCAAAAACCATACCAATTGCTACTAGGAATTTTATAAAACAGTTTGCATCCATCACATTAATGATGATATATTGCCAAATGATTGATGATCTTTCATGGGATTTGAGTTCAAATTTCAAAACCAGGGTTTCTAGAGCTTTCTTCGGTGTCTATTTTTTGATTGCCTGGTTTGTGTTTGGTGCTTACACCTAGTTTACAGGGCTAGACTACTTATGGGAGGTGACAATGTTAGTCACAATGTACCACTGAAAGGGAGGTGAATCAATGGTTTCTAGAACTCTTTCACCTTTTGATCCTAAGAGTGAGTATTGGTTAGCTAATAAAACACAAGTAAACCTACCAGTGAGATAATGCAAGAATTCACAATCCAATCACAAAAAGGTATATCACATGACACCGATATATATGAGGAAAACCCAAGATGGGGAAAAACCTCGGTGAGAAAAGTTGTTGGAGACTACTACTCCAGTCCAACCTCACAATGAGAATCCAATTACAATATTTAGGGCACCAACCCAAGGAGCACCAACCCCTAATTTAGGGCACTAACCCAGGGAGCACCAACCCTTGATTTAGGGCACCATTCCAAGGAGCACCAACCCTTGATTTAGGGCACCATTCCAAGGAGCACCCAACCTTTCACCGATCTCCAACTCAGTGAGACAAAAGATAAAATCAATACAATGATTATAATCTGGTTACAAATGAATTTTGTAACCTCACAAATATGTGTCTTCATCGGTCCACCTCTGCTCTACTCTCTATTAGTTCTTTTCTCTAACTTTTCCTCTATTAAGCCTCTACCTTGTCTTCTCTCTTCTCACTCTTTTCCTCTGCCCACCTCTTCTCACTGTAGCTCCCTTACCAATACAAGATCTACCGGTTTTCTACCTTTCCACCTGGTTACCAGTTACTTCCACAATACCGGTTATAACCCTGCTCAATCCTTTTCTGCTACTTCTTCTTTCCTGTTGCTACTTATTTCCTGCTAGTTCTAACACTACTGATTGACTTGACTGATGCACTTCTTACAACCTACATAAATATTAGACCTTTACCAATTAGCCCCTTGCTAAGCCTTCTTACTGGTTGTACCTCTAAATGCCTAGTTGCTTAATTCTCATAGTTAGATCAACTCTTTTCTTTCAACTAGCATCACAACTTCTAGCAACATCCTCCAACAACACAATTTCATCGATTTTGACTTGCATATTTATAAACAAGTCTTCCTGCCAAAAACCAATTCAAACTTCAAGCAGTTAGGGTTTCTTCATTGAACTCGACGCAAACCAAATCCAACCAAATCTCCTTCAAGAGATCAACCATTTGCAACAAATCAATCAAGCTCCACCAATCTCGTGGCTACCAATACATGTTTGTTGAGTTTAGAAAACTTAGCCAGTCTATCTGAAAGGCACTTGGTCAATCACCACAAATGGTTCAATAGATTGCATCATCAACCTTGTTCTGTACCTAGACATTTTGCATCGATCGATGCCTCCTTTGGATCACTTCTTTTATCTTCTTCCTCAAGTCACACACATCTGCAACGCCTCCCATGATTTATGGGGTCTTCATTTAGTGTCGACCAACACTGCAACCACCTTGTCGATACACACACCATCTACTACTGCATTCATGTATGCTACCTCGACTCCACGTGGCTTCTTTTCCAACATCCACCTTAGCTCACTATGTTGATCCAACATGGTCACTGACCAATTACACACAACTGGTCTATGCTTCATACTAGTGGTCCCTCTTTGCCTACTGGTTCTCTAAACTTTCCAGTATACCTTGCCTTGTTAGTTAACCTTCATACCTTCACCTTCCTTGTGCTGGTGGATCATGTTAGCCCAATCATCAATCATGTCGATCCTCAGCAGCAATCTGAGATGACTCATTATGTGCATCTTCATCAGACTGAGAGCACTTCAATTTTGTCTCTCAATCCACTTGGCAGTATGCCGGTATCCTCCTTCTTTACCAATTGGAATATTTTTTCCTTCATATCGGTAGTGTGCATGATATCTTCTTGCCAGCCATCTCCAACTATTATGCATATGTGGCAACACCACTTTCCATCAACATACCGCTAACTCCATGTGTGCAACTACAAAGCCTCATCTTCATTTGACTGGTTCTCTTCTCAACTGGTTTGCTAAGGAGGCAAAATCACCATCTTAACTCTTCCTTCTCTACCTTGTTAGCACATCATCTGTTTACATGCTGATCTGGTGCACATCTCTAACTTAAACCGCAAGGGGCTTCCTCATCTTCTACATTACTCATCTGGTCTATACATCCAATTACCTGCCTTTGATTACTCTGTCTTGTCTCAAAGAGTCATAATGCATTACATGCATGTTAGGAGATAAGACAAGTAATTACCACTTATTGGTAGAAGTGAATCCTTGTCTCCTACAGGCTAATGATAGGAGATAATTAGTTATCAACATATTATTCTCTTCTGCTTCCAGTGTTGCACAAATATGACCTCCGTGTGTGAGAAGATACATCTCCTACACATAATCTGGTAGGCATACCCTTTGTCTACCTTACTAACTTGCAGCAATCCAAACTTTGTTGGTCATATCACCATCCTATGATGACCTAGTCTTCCATTGGGAGTCCTGCAATTTCACATCCACCTAGATATTGGTTTTGTGCTTTGTCATTAGCTCACCCTACTAACTTGTCGGGCATATGCATACCAGTTGGTAACATCTCAATGCCAACACATTACTTTACTAGTCATCATACCATACTGGTCTTAAATACATTTCATCAATACAAGACAATAATAACTTATGTATCGGTGATCTGCAATACAAGTTGATATCAAGGATAATAATACTCTTCAACCTCCCATACTGGTTACTATATAGTACTGGTGGACATCAATGACAACACAATCCCAACTATCTCCCCCTTTGGCATTGATGTCAACACATGTAGTATCCGGTATACTACAGATTCTTTCTCCCCCTTTGACAACAATGGAAAAGGGTCTTGATGTCCAGTAAATGACAAGTTCTCTCTTCCCTTTTTCTACTGGTTGTTTGTTCCATTTTTACCACTATGCTTTGCAACCTCTCAACTAGTAGCACTTGAACCAAAGAGCTAACACCAATCTGTTGGACGTATTCTATCCTTGTGTAGGTAACTCACATCTTATTCACATCTCCCTATATACTTGTCCACGATGCAACAATAATGACACTTGATATTCTCCTAATTCAAGTGTACCAATCATAAAATATGGCCGTGAACTCCCCTTGAATCATATCCCTCTAGTCTTCATTTTCTGTCAAGTCCTAAACCGGTACCCCAACTGCACTTTGTACCAGTGGAAGTGAGCATCTATAAATGTTGATGGTCTTTCACTTCCATGACATCCATCCCATCTTTGTGACATGATCTTGTTGGCATTGAGTTGTCATTGATGACCGATATTGTAGGCTACCAGTAGAGGTTTAGCAACCCGGTATGAAGAATATTGATCCGACATAAGGAAGATTAACATGAAGGCTTGTCAACTAGTATGGTGGAAGACAAGTAGGTATTGAAGTATTGAGACTGTCAGCGACATCACCGGTAAGAGGTGATATGAAATTGTGTGTTGGCATGATGAGTTGTAACTGGTATAAAGGATGGTTGTTTTCTTGTGATAATGTGTGTGATAAAGAGGCAGAGTGACAAAGAGATCACAAACCACCAAAGGTGAAGTTGTGCTACCGATGTAGTGTACACTACCGGTAAGCAAGAGGAGAAGGTCTTACCGGTAAGGGCTTGTGCTAATATGAGTTTGATGGATGATCAAGTTTAAATTGACCTTGTATTGGTAAGTTGAGTGTATGTTGATGTGATGCCCTAAGGTGGCAAGCATGCAAAGGTCGGTGAAGTTTCTATCGACATGGTTGTTGGAGCAGTTAGTCCATATTAAATGAAACAACCACAAATCATGGGTCGACAATAGATTAATGCGGCTTGAGGAAGAATGAATGACACAAAAAGATCAAGGAGTTGTTGGCACCTGGATCGAAGTAAGGAAATTAGATTGTAAGAGGACCTCGAGAAGGAAATTGCTGGGTCATAAATGAGTCGAGAGATATATAGGCCGGAAATCATGGTCGGGTTTGCTATTTTTGGCAAACATACTTTGGACAGATGGAAAATGTGTGATGGTTTATTCCTCTAGTGCAGTTGTGCGATCCAAGTTGGATCGGATCAGATTGAACACAGATTTGGTTGGTACAAGGAAACCCTAGCCATCCTCTATTTGAATTAGATTTTAGCAGGAAAAATTTAGTTTAAATATAGTGACCTAAGATAGATAGTGTGTTGCTGCAAAAAGGAAAAGAAGAGAGTGAAATTGCGGTTTAAGAGCCAAATAGAAAAATACTTGAAGTGTTTGTGAGTAAATATTGTAACAGTAAGAAGAAGTGGGGTAAACCGGTGTAAGGAACAAACTGGCAGAGTGGGCATAAAATGCAAATGTGACAAATTGAAAGAAGTAGTACCTAATGCGATTTAAATCCAGCAGAACAAAGGGAGAGAGGATAAAGGAGAGGTGAAACCAACAAGAAGGCTAAGTTGCAGTGTGTGATGAATACTAAGAGGGGGGGGTTGAATTAGTATACCAAAAATTACTGTAAACAAACTTTTCAACAGTTTAGCAGATAACCGGTACAGAAGATTCACTAATAAACTGGTTAAGATAAATACAAACCAAATAGCAAATAAAGCATTCACCCACAAGAGCACAATCACCATAACACAAGGTATTTGATGTGGAAACCCAAATGGGAAAAACCACGGTGAGTAGAAACTCACAAGTGACTATCTGTAGAATAGAAACCAGATCGGTTAAGGTCATACAATGTTCTTCACCAGAATAGATCCTATTAGGAATCTAGATCTCTGTTAGGAGATAAGTCCTGTTAAAGACGACCTTGTTAAAGGATTTCAGATCCATAGTTGTGTACCACCTTGTTAGAGGATTTACAAAGGCTTTGCTGGGCCTACCCGGTTAAGGGTTTTAGACTTGTCGAATATATTAGTAATCAACAAGTGAGTGATCTAGGTACTAGCACAATATGCTTGGTTAGATCCTTGACAACTCATTGTTAATGCATTTCAACATTACTCTAGTCTTCAATATCTCCACACTCTATCTCTTCACACAGACCTAATCTTCTCTTCAATGATCTTACATAACCTTTTCTATCACACTTCTCTTACACATCATACATGCAAACCCTAGGGATGATGTCCTTATAAAGAAATATAATTTCATGTCGGTCCAATAGGATTAGACTACAAGTTCCTAGGTTCAGTGCCTCTGGACACATTTGGTAACATGACACAAAATCACCGCCAAAGTGTTTGTGGATGATAACTCATCACACATTACAGAAATACCGGTTGGTAACTCATCACAAAGCAATACCGGTTAATACAATATATCGATTACTGGTTTGTCAAAAATGAAGACTGGTAGATCATAGTGTTCCGATCAAAAGTTAACTACTGCTTGATTCCTTCATACTGCTTGTCATCCTTGAACTACTTGGGGTCTCCATACCACTTGAGCTCTTCAGTCAATTTGTGACCGATAAACATCTTCTGCAAAATACCTATAGTCTAAAGACTATACATTCAATAATACACAATACTGGTTGGAGCAATTACCGATTGAGCATAACTCATACATCAAGAAAGTGTGTGTCCATCAATGACAATCAAAACATCATCAAAATGACAACAATATCCCCCTTTGGCATTGATGGCAACACTTACAAAAGTTTTGACATCTAAGTATTTTTACAACAAAAATGCCATAATCAAAATTACTCCCCCTAAGCATATACACTATCCCTTTTGCAGAAATTACAATATCCACTACTCCCCAAAGTGGTAACATGAAAGTACATGAAATGGTAACATTCACCAAAATTTTAATGTACACTACTCCCCATTTTCCAACAATGACAAAGTAATGCATAATAACCCCTTTTTGCATATATAGTAAAATAGAGTAGATGTTCATGACAATAAGGAATGAAATTTATCAAAAATAGATTTAAAGTCCTACATACAAGTTTTCATGGCTAATGTCCATGACTCAAGTAATGGGGTAGCAACCTCACTTTTAGTCTTCATCTAGAATACCAGTTCTTCCATTGCATCAATGATACTCATCTCTTGAGTTACCGTGATAGCTTCCAGATTGAGAAAATATTTCTGAAGAATCTGCAGTCTTGGTAATAGGAGCAGTTGAAGCTCCTGCAAATCTTTAGACCAATTGCTGATCTCTGAGTCCATCTTGCTAGTTTGAAGCTGATAATGATGAACCGTTTGCCCATATGTAGTAAATGAATCATATGGCATCTTGAAATTGCTGATATAAGCCTGTAACTCGAATTGGAGTTGAGCTTTCTGTTTAAGCACGTCGTCACAAAATAGATGGGGTTGGCAGATTTTTCTTAACAGTAATTTACCTTTACCCATTGCAACACTGATATCATTCTTTTGTTTGAGTAGTTGTGACTGCAGTTCATTCATTTGCTTGACTAAGGCAGTTTTTAGTGCCTTTTCATGATTCTTCTTTGCAGTGGCTTCAACAACATCTTCCAAGCATTGTACCTGGTCCTCCACTACGATACAAAAAAGTTTAAGCTTGGACAAAGAGGAATCAATACTAGGGAGGTTGGTACCGGGAATCAGACTGGTATGGGTGTCAATCGCAGTCTGTATGACATCCTGTTATTTCTTCCTCCACAATGCTTCCAGTCTCTCCTGTGCAAGTTTGATGCTTTGAAGCAGCTCAGACTCATCTGCTGATTGAAGATCAATAGGAATGGTGGTATCAACCTATTTGGTTTGATCACTGGTTGCCTTAGGAGTCTCCACTTGTTTGTTATTCTTTGCTTCCTTCTCCTTTTCTACTCTTTTCTTATCCTCTTCTTTCTTCTTTTGCTCCTCTTCTTGTTTCTTCTTCAGTTCTTGTTTCTTCTTTTCCTCTTCCTTCTTTTTCTTTTCTTCCTTCTTCTTCTTTTCTTCTTCCTTCCTCTTGTCTTCTTCTTTCTTTTTGTCTTCTTCTTTCCTCTTCTCCTCTTGTTTCCTCTTCTCCTCTTGTTTCCTTTTCTCCTCTCTTTTCTCTTCTCCTCTTGTTTCCTTTTCTCCTCTTCTTTTCTCTTCTCCTCTTCTTTCCTCTTCTCTTCCTCTTTCTTTTTCTCTTCCTCTTTTCTCTTGTTTTCTTCTTGCCTTTCTTTTTCTTCTTGCTCTTTGTCTTGTTTCTCTTTTCATCTTTTTCCTTGTCCTGTTTCTCTTTCTCTATGTCCGGAGTGACATCCTCAATATCTAAAGCATCAACATCAATAGTGTCAAGTTGCTCTATCACTCTTTCACCTTCACTATCAAATGCTTCATCCAGTTTGCCTGATGATAGGTCAGGGTCTTGTTCAACCTTGTTATTGGCTTTAGATACTTGGTGTATTCTGATAGCAACTTTGACATGTATATGAGTATCCTTTTCCACCTCAGAAGTTTTACCTTCTAGTAGCCCGAGTCTTCTCCTTCTCATGAAGAAGATGCCTTTGTTCTTATCCATTATCTCAAATAATTAAGAATTTGATGCATCAGGAAAGTATTGTGCAAAATTTTTCTCGCTGATCTCTTGTTCTTTCTCAATGGAAATGCACCATTTATTATCTAAAGAATTATACAAAGAATCTGTTTTAATTGATCTAATCTCTGATTGCAATCGATCATTAACACATAAATATTTGATGACTTCCTGTTCTACTTCTTCTTTTTCATTGTCATAAAATCATCAAAATAATCCTTTAAATCATCAAGCACTTTTCTCCTAATGTTCTTAATTGTCCTTTGACAATGTGTCATTGGTTTATAAGAGGAAATATCTATATTTACCAATGCTGAAGTTGCAGGTACATTACCGGTAGATTTTGTCATTTTGCTTGATTGCCTTGTCTTCTTTAGTTGAATTTTTGGTTCAGTGTCCTCTGATTCCGATGAGCTGGTTTTGGTTTTCCGCTTCCTCTCAAAGACTTTGGCTGGAACAACCTCAGGTTTCTTCTTAGTTGATGATTGCTTGGTCACTTTTGGACTGGCAGAGGTAACCGATGTAGATACCGATGGCACTGCTTTGCCCTTTTTCTATTTTGGGTCTTCAACCAGTATGACCCTCTCCAAGTAGGTACCGGTTCTCTTTTTCTTAGCATCTAGTGGTGAAGAAAGTAAGGTAGAGGCATACCCTATCAATAGGCCATTCACCACTTCATAACCCATAGGTTCAACTGCTTCCTTTCTCAGTTTCACCGCTTCCATTATGCATTCATCTACCTTTATTGTGAAGCAGATGCCATCTTTATATTCCTTCACAGTGTCATCAGGTATCCTCATTCTCTGGTTCCTTTTCCACTTGAGTTAATTAAAATACTTGTTTAGAACCTCTGGATATCCAGTTCCTACTAGTTGTAGACTTTCCTTGATTTGCGTGGAAATCGGTAGGTCAGCAAACCATTGCACATCACCTACTCTAGGAAAATAACCTTGAAAGTAGAAGAATAAACTGACCAGAAGTTGTTCAAACCCGAACCTTAGAGAATTTTCCTATTTGATGGAATTCAGGTTCAGTAGCAATTGCTTTTGTAGATAGGTACATAGGTCAAATGTAGTGTTTTCCTTAATCATTTTGTAAGCAACATTTATTGTAGCAGTAGGGACATAATTCATTCTACTAGCATAGAATATCTGGTAAACAATCACCATGCAATCATATTTCACCAAATCATCTTTGATGGTGTTGACGGTTATCGCCCATTGGTCACTCATAGAACCAGTGAGCTTAGTCATTTCAGTCTTGGTGACCTTCCATAGAGCTGGTACCTCTCCAATATTGCAGAAACTGGTGATGATATGAATTGCTTCCGGTGTGATGTCATGTGTCTGCTCGAGATACATCTTATTGTTGGCATTATGTGAACCGGTATGAGGACATAATGATATTGTATGTTGTCATTGATGTCAATATGTGATATGAAGAGAGAACCAGCACATGTGAGAACCGGTATATATGCCAAAGTAAAGTGGTATATTTGTTCAAAGTGAACTAGCATGTAGTCATGAGAACCGACACATGGAAGCATTGTATGACTACCGGTTGGTAGGTAGTTTCCACTTCAGGATTTTCAGTTAGAGTATCTTAAGCCTGTGTGACTCAATCAATGATCTTTATGTGATGAAGTTAGCATGATAACGAAGAATAGATAGTGTTGCCACATAAGCTTTATGCATGTGAAGGATCTTGCATAAAGAAGAGTGTTCCTATCTACCTCAGGAATGTACGAAGTCTGTAAACGGTGATAACGTGTGATGGGTTATCAGCCGCCATGAAATCGGTAGAAAACAAATGATGGAGAATGTCTTGAGATTGGATCAAGATTGTTGCATTCAATACAGTATGATCAATGGTCAGGATTGAACCGTTTGAATTCCTTAACCTATTAGGTTTAGGGTTTAGGGTTTATGCTTCCAACCTAACTGTTTTCTATAAGGTCAATGTTGTGATTCTTTCAGAGTTTGTTGGCAAAATTTGTGTGTGTGTATCTAAGAGAAGAGATACGTGATTCTTGCCAGACCAGAGGAGAGAAGTCATATCTGCAGAGTGTAAGTGTAGAAGGTGAAGAGGAGCTTAAGCGGATCTGCATTGGCATTGAGTGCTATTATCGGGTCATTGATATACCTATTGATCTTTAACTACAACAGTTGTGAAATCCCCTAACAGGGTAGCCTTAACTGGCTTGTTGAAAATCCTCTAATAAGGTAACTCGAAGCTACTGAGTCATTGATATCCTTTAGCTATTGAGTTCTTGAAATCCTCTAACAAGGTACCCTTAACAGGGTTTAACCATTAACTGGGTATTGTAGCCATCCCTTAGTCGGGTGATCCCTAACAGGATCAGTTCCTAATAGAACCTATTATATCTATCTTTAATCGGAAAAGGTTCCTAACAGAGCAGACATCCAAAGAGTTCAAAAACAAGCTTGTGGGTATTCATCCCCACCATGGTTTTTTCCAGCTGGGTTTCCACGTGAAAAATATGTGTCATGTGTGACGTTATGATTGTTTTTTGATTAAGTGGTGATGCATGTTGATCTTGCTGTAATAAACACATCTTTAATGGTAGATTGCCTATTCATGCATTGGAGTGAAATGGGAATGAAGAGTTAGATTATATGAGAAGATAAGTGTCAACCGGTCTTTGCTCATCTTAGTTACAATGGGTTCTATCGATTGAACTCTATTGAAGGACCGGTGCAGCTGCTTGTCTGTCAGTGCATAAGTGTTAGTTGACAAACCGGTTTAAGGTTGAGTTTTTGCCTGTACTGATTCACCCCCCCTCTCAGTACTGGTTTGGTACTATTCATTAATCATTAAGTTATCAATTGGTATCAGAGCATCCTCCAGGTCCTCTATGTTATAAGCTTAACCGCTTGAGGGAAAGATCCTATTGTAATGATGAAGAGGGAAGGTCCAAAGTTTAACAAAGAAAATTTTAGTATATGGAAAGACAGAATGAAGATTTACATCAGAAGCATGGGTGGTCAACACTGGAGCTATGTTGAGAATCCCTATGTTGCCCCTACCGGTACTCTCACCGATGATCAAAAGAGAGAGATACAAGAAAATGGGCAAGTCATGGAAGCCCTTATTAGTAGTCTATCTGACATTGAGTTTATTGATGTTCAGGACAAGGTAAATCCCAAAGAGGTATGGGATGCTCTTGAAAATATCTTTGGCGGTGATGAACATGTAAAACAGGCCAAGGAAGAAAGCCTGAGAGGGAAGTTTGAAGATATGTAGATGGGTGAAGGTGAGACCATTCAACAGTATGGAATAAGAATCAAAACCATTGTTGGAGATATCAAGAGTGTAGGTGGTAAAATAGAAGACTCCACTGTGGTAAGAAAAGTCCTGAGATCCCTATTGCCGGTCTATGCAATAAGGGTTGCCGCTATTCAGGAGCTGAGATCAATAGACAAGACTAAAGTATCCTTGGACTCCATCATAGTAAAGTTAACAGCCTATGAGATAAATAGTTTTTATGGCAGTGTTCAAAAGACTGAATCAACTTTTAGAGCTTCTGTTGTACCATCTAGGAAAGGAAAAGAAGCAAGCACTAGTGGTGAACCAAGACAGAGTAGAGTAATGGATGATGAGGAGTTTCTGATGGAATTTGAAGCTCTTCTTGCTAGGAAATTTCCAAAAGGAACCGGTAAATACAGAGGTAAGCTCCCTTTGAAATGTTTTTCATGTAACCAGATAGGAAATATTGCTATGAACTGTCCTAATAGTGACAACAAGGTTAAACCAGAAAGATTCAGGAAATTCAAAGGAGGAAACTGGAGAAACTGTTTTGTTGCAGTTGATGAAGGTGTCACAGATGAGGAATCAGAAGATGAAGAGAATAAAGATATTGTGTTTGTTTTTGTAGAGGAAGATGTGTCAGAAAAGAAGGCTCTTGTCTCCCACTTTGATAATTCCAATGAGTGGATCATTGACAGTGGTTGTTCTCACCATATGACTGGTGACTGGAGCAAGTTCCTATCCTTGAGGGAGTATGATGGTGGTGTGGTTCATTTTGGCAATGATGCACCATGCATGGTCAAAGACAGAGGGTCCATCTCTCTGAATGGAAAGAGTAGTGCTGACAATGTGTACTGGGTTGATGGTCTCAGACAAAACCTTCTGAGTGTTGCCCAGCTGAATGACAATGGCCTCACTCTGGAATTCAAGAATGGAGTTTGCATAATCAAAGGAAAAGATGGTGAATTGGTGGCCACCAACATGCAGACCAAAGGTAACCTATTTCATCTAAATGCAAATATAAGTACATGTCTTATGACTAAATTTGATGATAGTTGGATATGGCATAAGAGACTCTGCCATGTAAACTTTGATAACATTGTAAAGGCCAGTAAGATCAAGGTAGTTAGAGGGTTGCCGGTGCTAAGCAAACTGGATAATACCTTGTGCAGAGAGTGTCAATTGGGGAAAATGTCTTCCTCAACCTTTAAAGGAAAATATTTCACTGTTGACAACTTGCTTGATCTTGTGCATACTGATTTGTGTGGTCCTATAAAAACTAGGAGTGTGCAGGGTGATAGGTACTTCATGATTCTCACTGATGATTGCTCAAGAATGATGTGGGTCACATTCTTGAAAGACAAGTCTGAAGCCTTTGTGAAGTTCAAAGCTTTCAAAGCATTAGTGGAGAAGGAAAGTGGTAAAAGGATCAAATGTCTCAGAACTAATCAAGGAGGGGAATTCACTTCCGGTGAATTCAAAAAGTATTGTGAAGAATTTGGCATCAAGAGGTGTAGGATTTTGCCAAGATCAAGGGCACAATGAAAAGCATAAAAGAGACAATAGAATGACAAGAACAAACTGTATTCTCATCAATATGCAAAATGATCAACTGGATTAACCAATACAATGAATAGAGGCCTGCTTATATAGGCAAGGCCATATGGATGTATGAGCACACAAATATGATATGTGGATCAATGAGAAACAAGGGTAGGTAAGAAATACTAAGGGTAGGTAGGAGAAATAATATAATATTCCACAAGAGGTAGATGACCCACCGAATGTGGAGTGTAACAGCAAAATAAGACCACAAAAGGTGGAATTTCTCCTACAAGCTCTATCCCTAAGTGCACACTTCCCTAAGTGTCTCAAATCCAAACTACGAAGAGATGCATTATCCTAAGTTAACTTAAGTAAGTGTAATAATATCCAAAATGAATATTTATTTACACCAACAAGAGGCAATTGTCTGCCCCCCAGACTCCACAGCAGAATGGCCTAGCAGAGAGGAATAACCAAACTATGGTTGAAGCAGCTAGAACCATGTTGATTCAAGGAAAAGTAGCTCACACCTTTTGGAGAGAAGCGGTAAGCACTGCAGTCTACACAATGAATCGGGTACTCATCAAGAAAGGTAAGGATAAAACTCCTTATGAGTATTGGACCGGTAAGACACCTGTGGTTAGCTACTTTAGAATGTTTGGTAGCAAATGTTACATCAAGAGAAGTGAACACCAGAGAAAAATTGATGTGAAATGTGATGAGGGAATATTCCTAGGATATTCCACCAAGAGCAAAGCTCTCAAGTGTTTCAACAACAAGACTCAGAGAATTGTGGAAAGCATCAAAGTAAGAGTTGATGAAACCTCTAAGAAAACTGAGGAAATCGGTAGTGTGCAAGCGGTAAGTGAACCGGTTGCAAACTTCTGGGAACTGATTGTCAGTCAACTGAGTACTAGTAACAGTGTTCCTGAACCAGTGAATGTTGATACTAATGAAGATGAGGATGAAGAGGAAAAGCAAGAAGAACCAGTCAAGACTATTCCTCGGTATGTCAAGTTGAATCATGATCCTAAGCAGATCATAGGAGATAAGGATGCAGGAATCCTTACAAGAAGAAAGATCAGAGAAAACTCATGTTTGATCTCTGAATCTAAGCCTAAGTCATTCCAAGAGGCTCATAAAGATGAAGACTGGATCAAGGCAATAGAAGAGGAACTTGACCAGATAGAGAAAAATGGTACATGGTCCTTGGTACCCAGACCAGAACATAAAAATGTCATTGGCACCAAATGGGTGTTCAGAAACAAGCTGAATGAGGATGGCACAGTGATCAGGAACAAAGCCAGTTTGGTGTGCAAAGGATATGCTCAAGAAGAATGAGAAGACTATGGAGAAACCTTTGCTCCTGTATCTAGATTGGAAGGAGTTCGTATGCTTCTTGCATATGAAGCTTTTAAAGTATTCAAAGTATATCAAATGGATGTAAAATCTGCATTTCTAAATGGTGTACTTGAAGAGGAGGTGTATATAGAGCAACCAGATGGGTTTTCCCTATCTGAAGATAGTGACATGGTGTGTAGGCTACATAAAGCCTTATATGGTCTAAAGCAGGCACCTAGAGCATGGTATGAACATCTACATTCCCATCTTGTGAAGATTGGATTTGAGAGAACAAGTGAAGATAGCAATATCTACTTGAAATCTGAAGGAGATCAGATCCTGATCTATGAAGTTTTTGTTGATGACATTATCTTTGGTGGAGATGACAAGATGAGTCATGAGTTTGCTGATGAGATGAAGGAAGAGTTTGAGATGTCACTCATAGGGGAGATTAAGTTCTTCATTGGACTGCAGATCCAACAGATGAAAGATGGAATCTTTATCACTCAGTCCAAGTATGTCAAAGAGGTGTTGAAGACCTTTGGCATGGAAGATAGCAAACCGGTTGGTACACCGATGGTGTCCGATTGCAAATTATCAAAAGAGGATGATTCCGCATTGGTTGATGAGAAGGAATATCGATCAATGATTGGTAAGTTGCATTATGTAGTGCATAGTAGACCAGATATTGCACATGCAGTTGGTATTATTGCAAGGTTCCAGAAAAATCTAAGAGAATCCCACTTGGTTGCAGTCAAGCGGATTCTTAGGTATCTAAAGGGAACAATTGACTATGGATTGTGGTACCCATACAACAATGATTTCAACCTGAAAGTATTCACAGATGTTGATTGGGCAGGTAATGTGGATGATCGAAAAAGCACAACCAGTGGTGCATTCTTTCTTGGTGGTAGACTGGTCTCATGGATGAGTAAGAAGCAGAGCTGTATCTCTCAGTCTACAGCGAAAGCAGAGTATGTTGCATCTTTCATGAACTACACTCAGACAATCTAGATGAAGCATGTTTTAGATGGCTTCAAAATCCCTATATCTGAACTAGTAAGTATATTCTGTGATAACACAAGTACTATCAATATTTCAAAGAATCCAGTTTTACATTCTAGAACCAAGCATTTTGAGCTTAAGTATCATTTCTTGAGGGAAAAGGTTCAGAATAAAGAGATTGCACTGGAACATGTTTCCAGTAAGGAGCAGTTAGCAGACATATTCACCAAGCCTCTCCCAAAGACTACTTTTGTGTATTTAAGAGGTGAATTGGGGGTATTGCCCCTTCAGGAGGTAAATTAAAAGTATTTGTTCCACATCAGTTAGGTATTGCATAGTCAATTTTTTTTTTGATTGATGTGCTGAAGGATGCTACTCCTCAGGGGGAGCAGCATAATGGAATAGGCATGTTTGTGCCTCCACTTTGGCATTGTTGTCAAAGGGGGAGAAGAAGTGTAGTGGAGAAGATATCTATAGAAATTGGGGAGAAGATGAGTTTGCATAAAGATATCTTTGTATATTGCCATCAATGACAAAGGGGGAGATTGTTGGCATTATGTGAACCAGTATGAGGACATGATGATATTGTATGTTGTCATTGATGTCAATATGTGATATGAAGAGAGTACCAACATATGTGAGAACTGGTATATATGCCAAAGTAAAGCAGTATATTTGTTCAAGGTGAACCGGCATGTCAAGGTGAACTAGCATGTAGTCATGAGAACCGATACATGGAAGCATTGTATGACTACCGGTTGGTAGGTAGTTTCCACTTCAGGATTTCTGGTTGGAGTATCTTAAGCCTGTGTGACTCAATCGGTGATCTTTATGTGATGAAGTTAGCATGATAACGAAGAACAGATAGTGTTGCCACATAAGCCTTATGTGTGTGAAGGATCTTGCATAAAGAAGAGTGATCCTATCTACCTTGGGAATGTTCAAAGTCTATAAATGGTGATAACGTGTGATGGGTTATCAGCCGCCATGAAATCGGTGGAAAACAAACAATGGAGAATGTCTTGAGATTGGATCAAGATTGTTGCATTCAATATAGTATGATCAACAGTTAGGATTGAACTATTTGAATTCCTTAACCTATTAGGTTTAGGGTTTAGGGTTTATGCTTCCGACCTAACTATTTTCTATAAGGTCGATGTTGTGATTCTTTCAGAGTGTGTTGGCAAAAGTTGTGTGTGTATCTAAGAGAAGAGATACATGATTCTTGCTAGACCAGAGGAGAGAAGTCATAGCTGCAGAGTGTAAGTGCAGAAGGTGAAGAGGAACTTAAGTGGATCTGCATTGGCATTGAGTGCTATTATCGGGTCATTGATATACCTGTTGATCTTTAACTACTTCAATAGTTGTGAAATCCCCTAACAGGGTAGCCTTAATCGGCTTGTTGAAAATCCTCTAACAAGGTAACTCGAAGCTACTGAGTCATTGATATCCTTTATCTATTGAGTTCTTGAAATCATCTAACAAGGTACCCTTAATAGGGTTTAACCCTTAACCGGGTATTGTAGCCATCCCTTAACCGGGTGATCCCTAACAGGATCGGTTCCTAACATAACCTATTGTATTTGTCTTTAACCAGACAAGGCTCCTAATAGAGCGGACTTCCAAAGAGTTCAAAAACAAGCTTGTGGGTATTCATCCCCACTGTGGTTTCTCCCAGTTGGGTTTCCACGTGAAAAATATGTGTGTCATGTGTGATGTTATGATTGTTTTATGATTAAGTGGTGATGCATGTTGATCTTGTTGTAATATGTACATCTTTGATGGGAGATTGTCTGTTCATGCATTAGAGTGAAATGGGAATGAAGAGTTAGATTATATGAGAAGATAAGTGTCAACTGATCTTTGCTCATCTTAGTTACACTGGGTTCTATCGGTTGAACTCTGTTGAAGGACTAGTGTAGCTACTTGTCTATCAGTGCATAAGTGTTAGTTGACCAACCGGTTTAAGGCTGAGTTTTTGCCTGTACTGATTCACCCCCCCCTCTCAGTACCGGTTTTGTACTATTTGTTCATCATTAAGTTATCACTTATCACCATGTACTTTGCGGAGGATGATGCAGATATGTTCTTCTGTGAACTCTTCCAGAAAGTACACTGCATTGTGCAGTTTCATCTTCTCAAGGACACTATACTCAGGTTTGATCTTCTTATCATCCCCAATGAACAGACTTAGTTGGGAATGAATCACTAGGTATCCTAGGTCTTCCAATTTATAATCAATATACCTTGAAACATCTCCTTCAACAATAACTCTGGCTGGTGTTTGTGATAGGGCATTGTATTTTATTTTCTTTTGAAGGAACTGAGCTGAATCTACAGGTGCACTAGAACTAGAGTGGGATGCAAAAGCCATGATAAGAAACAAATTTGAGAAATACCTTCACAATCCAAAATTTAGGGTTTGCAAATATCGCCCACAATACACCACTTCAGTTGCTGGATTACCACTTAGTGTTCTTCACTGATAGATTGAAAAAGATCTCTGGATTCCTCTGCAAGTTTTTTGAATTCACTTTGAATTGCTAGACAAATCTCTCTTTGTCGCTCTGCTCTTGAAAAATTTTCTCTCGAAAATTGATAAGTGATAATGATGATGAAAATCCCTTTTAAACAAACTTTCACCTACCATAATAAATGCATCACTGTTAGGGCACAAACCCTAATTTTTCCTTTTACCGCTTCAAATCTTCTGCCGAATGACAGGTAACAATACCGGTTAAGGTCTTTACCAATATAAACTGGGGGTTCAAAATATTTCACCGATATGTTCCCCCTAATCTTTTTTGAAGCTCATTTTGCCGGTTCAGAGACTTCCACACTAGATGTAAAAACCGGTTCATCCTATGACACTTCTTCTGGTTTCTTTTTCCAAGTTTTATTCATTTCCGTTTGAACGGTTTCAACATCAATCTTCCCTTCTGGAGTGATCGGTATATCATCTGATAGATTCTTTACGAGTCTATAAGTTTTGGCAGTGTGTCTTGGTTTGTTGCAATGATAGCATACCATTCCAGGTGTTCTCCATGGTCTATTATTCATACTTCCATTCTTCCTTCTGCATGTTGCACCAGTGTGACTGCTACCATGACATATCAAACAGGTTGCTCTCCAACTAGTTGCTGCTTGATAACCACATGACCGATGGTCATAGGTATTGTACCGGTTGGGATTCTGATTCACAGAAGGTTCCAGGATAACTCCTTGAGTCCTTGGAGGATATCTCCTAGTGTTGTACAAAAAAGACCTGCATTCAAATGCTTTATGCCCAAACTTGTTGCATGCATAATAGTTTCCATTGAATCTATTGGATCTAGGCTTATTGTTTAGAAAATAAGGAAAATTGTTGTAGGCCTTGCTTCTACACACATTAGTAGTATGTCCTTCGAGACAATTAAAGGAAATAGGTTTAAATTTTTTCTTACCTTTATCCTTGGATGTTGGTTGCTTCTTTGATGCTTCAGCTTTTGTTCCAGAGGTCTCACCTTCCTCATACCCAGAGAAACCAAGTTCAGTGGTATTCTTTACTGGTTTTGCTAATTCCAGCTTTTGCTCTAGATTAGCAGTACTCTGATTGAATTTGGAAAGTATCTCCCTTGACTCAGTAAGTTCCTTGGAAATGGCAGCATTAGATTCCATCAAGGTTGAATTCTCAAAAATAGCCATGTTTAGTTCATCTTAGATTTCCTCTTTTTCCACTTTATTCTCTTGGAGATGAGTGGTAAGGGCACTGATTTCTTGTTTCAGCTTGGAGATCTCATGATCTTTGTCTTTTACTAGATCTTCAGCTTTCCTTTTGTTCTCAAGCTCTTGACACATTCTGATAGTCAGTCCTTCCAACTCTTTTCTCAGATTGGCTTTAGATTCATTTAGTTTTTCAACTTCTTCAACCAGGGCATCCATGTCTGCTTCATCATAAGAGCTATTTTTAGTAAGTTCCATCAGTTTCTCAGCATGCTCTCTTCTTTTGGCCCAAAGAGGCTTTATACTTGACTTTGAGTTCATCATATGCTCTCTCAGTCTGAGTGAGATGATGAGTAAGTTCCCTCATGCTGTATTCCCCCATATCTCCTTCCAAGTGGTTAGACTTATAGAAAGGTTGGCTCTGATACCAATTGATGAATACTAAGAGGGGGGTGGGGGGTAAATTAGTATACCAAAAATTACTGTAAACAAACTTTTAAACTATTTAGCAGATAACCGGTATAGAAGATTCACTAATAAACCGGTTAAGATAAATGCAAACCAAATAGAAAAAAAAGCATTCACCCACAAGAGAACAATCACCATAACACAAGATATTTGACGTGGAAACCCAAATAGGAAAAACCATGATGAGCAGAAACTCACAAGTGACTATCTGCAGAATGGAAACCAGACCGGTTAAGGTCAAACCGGTTAAGTTCATACAATGTTCTTCACTAGAATAGATCCTGTTAGGAATCTAGATCTTTGTTAGGAGATAAGTCCTGTTAAAGACTACCTTGTTAAAGGATTTTAGATCCACAATTGTGAACCACCTTGTTAGAGGATTTACAAAGGCTTTGTTGTGCCTACCCGGTTAAGGGTTTCAGACTTGTCAAAGATATTAGTAATCAACAAGTGAGTGATCTAGGTACTAGCACAATATGCTTGGTTAGATCCTTGACAAATCATTGTTAATGCATTTCAGCATTACTTTAGTCTTCAATATCTCCACACTCTATCTCTTCACACAGACCTAATCTTCTCTTCAATAATCACACATAACCTTTTCTATCACACTTCTCTTACACATCATACATGCAAACCCTAGACATGATGTCCTTATAAAGGAATCCGATTTCATGTCGGTCCAATAGGATTAGACTACAAGTTCCTAGGTTCAGTGCATCTAGACACATTTGGTAACATGACACAAAATTACCGCCAAAGTGTCAGTGGATGATAATTCATCACACATTACAGAAATACCAGTTGGTAACTCATCACAGAGTAATACTAGTTAATACAATATACCGATTACCGATTTATGAAAAATGAAGACTGGTAGATCACAGTGTTCCGATCAAAAGTTAACTATTGCTTGAGTCCTTCGTACTGCTTGTGATCCTCCGACCGCTTGGGGTATCCATACCACTTGAGCTCTTCAGTCAATCTATGACCGGTAAACATCTTCTGCAAAATACTAATAGTCTAAAGACTATACATTCAATAATACACAATACCAGTTGGAGCAATTACTGGTTGAGCATAACTCATACATCAAGAAAGTGTGTGTCCATCAATGACAATCAAAACATCATCAAAATTCCAACAGTGTGTGTTGAGTTGATATAAACCGATAAGATAGAAACTAGTAGTGCAAAGATTTGAAAGGTTAGAAGACTTCATTTGCAGCAAGGATCCCATTTGTTTACTTGAGTTTTTCATATTGTTTACACTGAGTAGGTGCTTTGTGCAGGGGTTGTAGCTCCTTTAGGTTGTAGACTATAAATTTTGTAGGGGTTGGTGCTCCTTTGAGATGATACTCATAAATCAAGGGTTTGTGCTCCTTGGGTTGGTGCCCTAATACTTGTAATCAGATCTTTTCATTGTGAGGCTAGATTGGAGTAGAAGATCTCCAACAACTATTCTGATTGAGGTTTTTCCCACATTGGGTTTTCCTCGTATATCTAGTGTTATGTGTTGCATCTTCATGTGTGTGATGTATTTTCTTCTACACACACTATTTGTATTGCTTTGGTAACCAGTATGCATCTTGTGTATCTCATATTGAACTGGTATAGCTCTGATTAAGTAAAAACTATTTAAATCACTGATTCACCCCCTCTCAGTGATCCATAGTGTACAACAAATCTTACCTAACCACAATACTAAGTCACATTGACTTCATATTAACCCTCACACCCATTGACATCATGATGTCTCATGCACATGGGATCGGCAACTGGTCCAACACAATGTTATTAAGGATAGTTTCTAATATCATCAAAGACATAAATTCATTCGTCTAGGCCACCAGAGCCACATCAACACAACTGAAACATATTGACTCACATATTATTCAATATCAGTAACTATCCCTACCGGTAACATATTGCACATGTCAGTTTACTATACCCATCCAATATCTTTGTCAGTATACTTTGTCCACTGGCTCTCCTTCTAGTGTCACATCCCATTTTGACACTTGCAACAGTGATCCATCTTGCCCATGTGAATGTGTAGCCAAGATACTAATTGCACACACTTTTTCATCTCAACTTCTCCCTCATGGTGGTAACTTCCTATCCTTAATCTTTTTCCTTCTCAACATTGGAGGTGAATGATCAGATCAACATGTAGCTCCCCCCTTAGGATATGCATCTCCTTTAAACTTTAGGAGATATCACCTATGCATTGAATGCGCAGTGCTAGTCCATGGTCATGTTCTCTTCCTTCTCCCTCCATACCTATTTGGACTCACTCTTCTTCCCATTTGTTTTCTTTGGAGCAGGTCTCATCTTCTTTTGTTGATAGATATTTGCTTTACCAGGTTTTGCAACATAACATGATACATTTCCATAGAAGCATACTGCATTCATCCCAACTAAATAATTGGAAGACCTTCTATCAGACCAGTTTGTTCTTCTTCTCAGTCTCATGCCATTGTAGCCCGCTATCGGTTTCAACCGACTTCTTGATCTTGCAGGAGCAGTTCTCCTTTGGGCATAGTTGTTATGTCAGTTGCCATGTGCATGAAACAACTTCTTCCTACACACATTACTTCTATGACCAGATCCATTGCAGCTATAACATATATAATATATATTTCTTGAAGTAGCAAATGGACTTTGGTTAGCATAACCGAGAGTGGGCTTATGCATGTCTCTACATTCTGATATTCTATTCCCAAATGCATTACATCTTTTACAAACTGAATTGTTACTCCTAGGAAAAACACTTTTTCTATTCCTATACATCATTTTGCATTCCTATTCCCTATGGCCATATCCTTTACAGGAAAAATAGTAACCGAAGAATGGAGACTTATTGCTTACAAATTCATTCTACCAAACATGAGGTGATTTGACCGGTTTGGTTTCTCCACTCCTACTTCTTTGGGGTGTTGCATCTCTTTGTCTTCCACTAGTAGGGAGTCTCTTAGGTTACCTTCTTTCATTCTTGTTTTCAGTGAACCTATCTTCTCTCAGCTCTCTTTTTCCTTTAGGATCTGCATTATTTCTTTTTGTTGCATCGGTCTTCATTTTTAGCCTCAAGTCCTCATCGGTTATAGCTAGGTCAAATTTCTTTCTCAAAGAACTTCAGACTCTGAAGTTTTGACCCTTGATATCTCCATTAGAGAAGACAAACTGAATATCCTTGTGAGAGAAATCCTCACTTGTGGACCATTCACCGACAACATATCCTAATCCTCTGGTATCCTTGGTGTGTTTTTGTTTACTCAACATTTTGTCCAAGGCCTCAGTGCTACCATCATACGAAATCCTTACCTTGAGCTCATTTTGACACTTCTCAAGGTCTTTCCTGATGTTCTCCATCTCTCCTTTTAGGTCCTAAAATTCTTTGTCCTTTGTCTCCACTTCTAGCTAGAGTTCCTCACATCTTCTCTCCTTAGCATCAAAGACTGATTTTAATTCACCAGTCAATTCTTTTGCCTGTTCTAGTTGAGATGTAAATATGCAAATATTATCATTTGATTATTCAAGGTAAATTCTCAACTGGTTGTATTCTTCATGAATTGAATATTTGTACCTCTTAAATTCCTTTCTAACATTTTGCAGCTCTTCTAGTGCACTTACCAGTTCACATTCAAGATCAACTTCAACTTCATCCTCATCATCACTCCTAATCACCTCTAGCCAATGGGAATTATCTGCATTGTCACCTTCTGATGTGTACTCATTACTTTCTATTTGTTGAGCCATGAAGATGTAGGTTCCTTCTTCATCATTTCTACTACAACAACTCGTTGGTCTATCTTCATCATCTGCACATGTGTTTGTTTCATTGATCTTCTTGCTTCCATAAATAGGTTCTTCAGTGCTAGGTTCATTGCTATAAAGCTTCTTCAACTGGACCCACAAAATATTTGTCGATTTGCATCTGTCCACATGTAAGGAAACATCATCTAAGAGCCCACAAAGTATAGCCTTCATTGCTTCATCATTATACCAGTATCTTCTTTCTAATTCTAAATTAGTGGGAGGATTGACCTGACTAAGGAGACCACTAACAATTGAAATCCAAATGTTATAACCTAAAGAGGACAAATAGACTTCCATTCTACAACACCAAATGGAATAATTAGACCCATTAAACATTGGATCTAGGATTGACTCAACCTTGACCATTGTTTCCTAATACCAGAATCTACCCAAGCTGGAGAAAGCTTATCTAATATGGAACCTAGGCTCTGATACTGATTGTTAGACACACTGTACCACTGAGAGGGGGGTGAATAAGTGATTTCCAAAACTCTTTCACCTTTTGATCCTAAGAGTGAGTACCAATTAGCTAATCAAACACAAGTAAACCTATCGGTGAGATAATGGAAGACTTCACAATGCAATCACACAAAGGCATATCTTATGACACCGGTATATAAAAAGGAAAACTCAAGATGGGAAAAAACCTAGGTGAGAAAAGTTGTTGGAGACTAGTACTCCAATCCATCCTTACAATGAGAATCTAATTACAATGTTTATGGAACCAACCCAAGGAGCACCAACCCAAGGAGCACTGACCCCTGATTTAGGGTACCAACCCAAGGAGAATGAACCCTTGCACCGAGCTCCAACTCAGTGAGATACACAAGATAAAATCAATACAATGATTATAATCCAGTTATAAATGAATTTTGTAACCTCATAGATATGTCTCTTCACCAGTCAACCTCTGCTCTACTCTCTGTCGATTCTCTTCTCTAACTTTTTCTCTATTCGACCTTTGCCTTGTCTTTTCTCTTCTCACTCTCTTCCTCTACTCACGTTTTCTCACTATAGCTCCCTTACCGGTTCAATCTTTACTATTTTTTTGCCTTTCCACCTGGTTACCGGATACTTCCATACTATTGATTAAACCCTTCTCAATCATTTCCTACTACTGCTTCTTTCCTATTGCTACTTCTTTCCTGTCGGTTCTAACATTTCCGATTGACTTTTCTGATGCACTTCTTGCAGCTTACCGGAATCTCAGACCTTTACTAGTTATCCCCTTGCTAAGCCTTCTTATCGGTTGCACATCCAAATGCTCAATTACTTAATTCTCTTAGTTAGATCAACTCTTTTCTTTCAACTGGCATCACACCTTCTGGTAGCATCCTCCAACAACATAGTTTCATCGATTTTGACTTGCATATTTATAAACAATTCTTCTCTCCAAAAACCAATTCAAACTTCAGGTGGTTAGGGTTTCTTCATTGACCTCGAGGAAAACCAAATCCAATCAGATCTCCTTCAAGAGACCAACCACCTACAAAAAATCATTCAAGCTCCACCAATCTCGTAGCTATCAATACACGTTTGCTAAGTTTAGAAAATTTAGACAGTTTGATGGAAAGGAACTTGGTCAATCACCATAAATGGTTAGTAGATTGCATCAACAACCTCATTTTGCACTTGGACATTTTTCATTGATCGATGCCTCCCTTCAATCACTTTTTTCATCTTCTTCCTCGAGCTGCACACCTCTACAATGCCTCCCATGATTTACGAGGTCTGCATTTAATGTCTACCAACACTGCAACAACCTCATCGATGCACACACCATCTACTACTACATGCATGTACGCTACCTCGACTCCACGTGGCTTCTTTGTCAACATCCACCTTATCTCACTATGTTGATCCAACATGGTCACCGACCAATTACACACAATTGGTGTATGTTTCATTCTTCCAGTCTCTCTTTGCCTACCGGTTCTCTAACCTTGCTAGTATATCTTGCCTTGTTGGTCAACCTTCATATCTTCACCTTCCTTGTGTTGGTGGATCATGTCAACCCGATCATCAATCATGCCAGTCCTCAGAAGAAATCTTGGATGACTTATCATGTTCATCTTCATCAGACTGAGGGAACTTCACTTTTGTCTCTTAGTCCACTTGGCAGTATGTTGATATCCTCCTTGTTTACCAATTGGCATGTTTATGCCTTCATATCGATAGTGTGCTTGATATCTTTATGTCATCCATCTCCAACTATTATGCATCTATGGAAACACTACTTTCCATCTACATACCAGTAACTCCATTTGTGCAACTACAGAGCCTCATCTTCATTTGACTAGTTCTCTTCTCAAGTGATTGCCAAGGAGGCAAAGTCACCATATTAACTCTTCCTTCTCTATCTCAGTAGCACATCATGTCTTCACATGTTGATCCAATGCACATCTCTGATCTTAACCTCAGGGGGCTTCCTCATCTTCTACATTACTCATCTGGTCTACGCATCCAATTACCTACCTTCGCTTACTCTGTTTTTATCCCGGAGAGTCATAATGCATTCCATGCATGTTAGAAGATAAGATAAGTAATTACCACTTATCGGTAGAAGTGAATCCTTGTCTCCTACAGGCCAATGACATGAGAGAATTAGTTATCAACATATTGTGCTCTTATGCTTCAAGTGTTGCACAAATATGACATCCTTGTGTGAGCAGATACATCTCCTATGCATAATCTAGTAGACATTCCCTTTGTCTACCTTACTAACTTGAGGCAGTCCAAACTTCATTGGTCATATCACCATCTTGTGATGACCTAGTCTTCCAATGGGAGTCCTGTAGTTTCACATCCACCTACATACCGGTTTTGCACTTCGTCATTAGCTCACCCTACTAACTTGTTAGGCACATGCATACTGGTTGGAAACATCTCAATGCCAACACATTACTTTACTGGTCATTATACCATAACAGTCTTCAATACTTGTCATCAACACATGCCAACACTAACTTGTGTACTGGTGATGTGTAATACTAGTTGACATGAAGGATAATGATACACTTCAACCTCCTATACTGGTTACAATACAATACCAGTTGACATCAATGACAACACAATGCCAATAGACTAAAATAGAATGGAGCCTACTTCCTATGAGAATTGGGAAAAGAACAAAGAGTTGTGGACATAGATTATTGATGGGGCCCTTGTATCATATGTCAAGAGGCTTTATGGAAATGACCCAAAAATGACAGAGGATTTCGTGAATGGTTGGAAGAAAGGTATCCTCACAGCCTTTGGAGCAGAGTTTAGAATTGATGAAGCCTTCATTGCAGAGATAATTGGCTTGCAGATGAATTGAAAGAATTTTTACAGAGAGAGGAAGGTGACAGAAGAAACCATTTCAGCCTTCTTCCACAAACAAAGTGAGAGAAATAGGGTGCAAAAGATGGCAAATGACGGTTATAATAGAAAAGACCTGCAATCGCTTTGGGTGGATGTGGTTGAAGTGATAATGAGGTACATTACACTTGATGGTCACTATGACAGTATCTTCTCTTACCAATTTATGATATTGAATCATTTTAGGCACAACAAAAGAATTATTTTGCCTTTTTACTTGTTATCTTCTCTTGAAAATAGCCTTACAAATCACACTAAAAATGGTGAAAAACCTGTCTTGCATGAGGGGTTAATCATACTCATCATGGAATATGCCAAAGATCACGGGGTTAAATCCTCCCTGGTTGTCAAAACCCGCAATTCTTCATCCAACCCTGATGTATAAATTGTGTCTAACACAAAGATGGAGGAAGGGGAGACTGGTATGGCTATGGACTGGCATGACCTCAATGTCTCGGAAGACCAAGACTATTGTCCCTCTCGGGAGGATGACCCCCCTCAAAATATTACACCTAGCATTGGTAGTAGTAGGAGAAACAAACACCCCATATGGGCTTCTAGTAAGTATAAAACCCCTAACCCTAATTTATATGGTTCTGGCCAACTGAGTAGGAAAAAGTCTAAATTAGGAAAAATAGGGGAAGCCAAGGGAAAGGAGAAGGAAATAAAGCTTGACATCCCCATTAACATTGAATAGGGGGATACTAAAAAAGACTTTGATTTTGATGTTCTCCTTAATAATTCTATTAAAGCCATGAAAATTTCTTTCTTTGGGTCAGCAAGGAGATCATCATGCTAAAGAAAAGAATTAAGGGCATTATTGACACCTTTATTGAGATGCCCATGCCAAGCGAAACTGGAAAACTTATTCAAATGACACAGAAACTATTAGAAGATATTAAGATCATGAAAATAGACCATGAAATAAGGATTGGTCAGTTGGAAATAATCTTGGAAGATCTTAAGGGGAACATGAGGAATCTGGTTGATATTAGCATGGAAGCCATGAATATTAGTGCTAAGGGTCTCAAAAATGTCAATGTGATGATTGCGGACCAAAGAGCCCAATGTGTCACATGTATCCCACCCTCAGACACCAAACAAAAGAAGAAAATCCAAGAGCCAAACTTGAAAGGTACGGGATCACAAATCACCACTAGCCCCTATATGAGGACAAGGAGTAGGAACTTGGAGAAGAGTACCCCTAGATTCATCATGGAAGAGCTTGAGGAAATAAACAAGAGTATGATCCAAAAGAAATCAGAGCTGATGCAATCTCTGGTTTAGTGGTTTCTTTAATTTTTTGGGTTAGTGGTTTTTGCATTTTTTGTTGTGTGGTCATGGCCTCTATTTTTGTGGTTGTTTTGCCATTGTTTCTAGATTGGTTAGTAGCAGTTTATTTTTTTGTATTTTCCTCTGACTTTGGGTTTCGAGTCCTTGTAAAAACTATTTACCTTAATAAAAATCAACCAACTCTACTATCTAAGCAATAGAGGACCTATATATTTGATATTAGAACATACATAGATCACAAGCATTATATCCAGAACCGTAAACCATAACTTTTACAATCTAGAGGAATGCAAAAATTTCTTCCACTCGTACAATTAAAACTCTTTCCTACATATAAATACTATTTTCTATAAATTGAAACTTCCACTACACCAACATTTCAAAAATACTTCTTCATCGTTAATATACCACACAAAAACATTAGAACACTCAATTTCAAACCATCTACCAAACATAGTAACATTAATGAAATACTAGATAAGTTGACATCAATGATAACATAACTCAACAACACAAGTTTTCAAGAACACATACAAGTTCTAGGGCCCCCTAAGTGCACCACACACAAAAAACTAAACTAAATATTATAAACATTATGCAACTTTTACAACACCTAACTCATCACATTTTCCCACTTGTTGTATACATTACATAAGGGGTAATAAGTAACCTCATACATGAATAAGAGAACAATTCTTATAGCCACATATACCATTGAGGAATTAATGTACTCCATTTTCACCATCAAGATTGATGCAAACCATGTATTACAAACCATAAAACCTTCAAGGGTACTACCAACCCAAAACTAATACAAGACCTTCAACTTGAATCAAGAGGCATATAATAAGATCAACCACTCTTCTCAACTCCAGAATTCACAATTTGATCATTAAGTGACAATTTAAATGATATTCATCCATTCTACAAGGCAATCACAACATAATCTTTACACAAGGACTGTCTATCAATTAATTACACCATACACCACCAATCAACCCAAAAACACTTTGAAAGGTTAGATTACATCCCTATAGACCTTCATTCAATATTTCAGATCATAAAATTCACCACAACATGAGAGAACAAATTCTTTATTGCCATGGAATGCCCTAGTTCAAGGTTTCATCCTTTAAAAGTTATTTTCACAAACATAACCACAAATTATTCAATTCTTAACCAAATTAAGTCAGACAAAAAGAAATGGAAAGAGAATTCAGAGAAATTTCCAAAACATATATCCTTTCTTCAATATTATTCCTCATATGACCATTCAAAATGTTGCAACAGGACTATTGTTGCCTTCACCAATCTGCTTTTCACCATGAATTGTACAAAACAATCATTAATAACTTCTTAAATAATGATCATAAAGAACATCTCTCTAGTCAGACTTTATATTTACTTGGTAAAAAACTTATCTCAACTTTATAGCCAGATCCAACAGTTAAATCAAAATTTATGAGGATATTTCCAAAACGGATAACCCTTGGCAGGGTTTTGACAATTTTTGAAAAAACAAACATATCTTGCCAAATACTCCACAAAAATGAATAAGAAAGGATTAATATGAAATATATTTCATAAATGTATCATTCAAAACTATCTACATATAAAAATTACACCAAATGTGATCCTCCATGGATCTATGACCGTCACAAATTATTTAAAACCTTATGACAGTTTGAGGGTTTGATGGATAATTTTTGTCAACTCCCCTCCAAACTGCTCTACCCCCTTGATCTTGACCAAAAATGGTTTTATAAAACATTTACAACTTCTCATAACTAATCTATCCACCTCATGACCAATGGATTGCATTCTTACACTTTTGTTGCACTTTTTGGTAATGTTGCAACTTTGCAATTTTAACAATTTTTGACAAATTACCACTACACTTCACCCTAGCCTTCATGAACATCCCTAACATGTTATAATGGATAAAATTTGACCAATTACAAAATTTCAAACTTTTTTGGATGTTCTTCACACTTTGACCATAGTTGACCCTATCATGACCTATTAGGTCTCTTGATACAAAATGGCGCATCAAGCCTTACAACATGAATCGTTTTGATACAAATGGTCTTTTGTGACCTTACAATAATTAATGAAACATTAAAAATTATAGAAAAATGTGGTTTGTCTTCATGATACATCTCCATGGCTAGGTACCCCTGCACCAAAGATACTTGTAACAAGAAATCAATAAACCACTATCTCAAGCATGAATGCTCTATTCCTCCATCATGTCAATTCACAAAGATAAGGAGTCATCCAAAGATAAGTGACACTAACTATCATAATGAAGTATAAATCCTACCTCAATTGATATCTCAACACAATCACTTAATCCAAAAGGTATCAATATTTCTTAGTAGTTGTTGAGATAAAATCTACATATCTAAATTATCACCCACATTAAGTGTTAGCACATCCAACTATTCATACCTAAAGGTATAAAAACATAGTAAATTCATGCCATCAATATATACATACCATAAATGATAATCACAATATCCATGTGCAATTTTCTTAATGAATAATATATACATCCAATAAGACCCATTGCATGGGTAATAAAAATATGAAAATGATCAAGGCATTTCAAGTCTACCAATAGTATCACGTAGAAAGTGTGATAATGTAATACGTAGAAACATCCATAATGATATGATAAACCTATAAATATAACTCTCACCACAAGTCTCCATAGCTCTCTTATGTTCTCCATAACTAACAAAGGAAAGAGATAAATGAACCTCAATGTAATCACCCAAAGTACAAGTGACAAAACATGACCATGAACAAGTGATCAACATAGCTCCAACTAAACCTCAAATCCAATGTCATATTAAACCAAACAATAAGGAAGATATCCATGTTGGCATTTTTGATGTTTATGCTATGATTGTCATTGATGGACACACACTTGCATTGAGATCACTTTTATATGTATGAGTTAAAGCTCAACCGACATGTGTTGCAACCGGTATGTTGTATTACAGTCTTTAGACTATTAGTGTTTTGCAGAATGTGTTTACCGGTTTGAAGCAGTATGTCGACCCCAAGCGGTTCATGGATCTCAAGCGGCATGAGGGATCAAAGAGGCAAAACACATTTTTACTAGTCTTCATTTTTGTCAAACCAGCAACCGGTATTTTGTGTGAACTGGTTCTACTGTGATGAGTTACCAACCGACATTTTGTGATGAGTTACCATCCACCGATTGTTTGACGGTGCCGACACTCTGGAAATGCTTTTTGTGTCATGTTACTGAGTATGTCTAGGTTCATTGAACCTAGGGAATTGGATTGTAAACCTATTGGACCGACATGAAATCAGATTCCTTTATAAGTACATCATGTCTAGGGTTTTAGGAGGTTTTTAGGGTTTTATGTTGATGCTAAGGTTTAAGGTGGTTGATGATTTTCTGTAAGAGCGATCTTAACTGAGAAGATCAAGTTTTGTGAGAGGTAACTAAGTGTGAGTTACTAAAGACTGAATTAATGCTAAAATGCATTAGCTATGAGCCATACTGGATCTAACCAAGAAATTTGTGCTATATGCTAGATCATACACTTGTTGATTACTCACATCTTTGACAAGTCTGAAGCCCTTAACCGGGAAGGCTTAGAGTAGCCTTTGTAAAATCCTCTAACAAGGTGGTTCACATCTGTGGATCTAAAATCCTCTAGTAAGGTATTCTTTGATCGGACTTATCTCCTAAAAAAGATTGAGATTGCTAACAGGATTTGTTCTGGTAAAGAACATTGTATGACCTTAACCAGTCTGGTTCCTATTCTGTAGATAGTTACTTGTGAGTTCCATCTCACCGTCGTTTTTCCCATTTGGGTTTCCATGTCAAAATCTCTTGTGTTATGGTGTTTGTACTTCTATGGATGAATGCATTAGTTGCTATTTGGTTTACATGTGTGCTAACCGGTTTGTCTGCTAAACTGTTTTACTGGTTTATTGGTAGTCTAGTAAAGTGTTTAAGTACAGTGATTTTTGGCATACTAATTCACCCCCCCTCTTAGTATTCATCAATCCAAGACTAAAGAGAGAAATTGCAAATCATAAGCATGTTGCATTTCCTTTTGTAGCATCATAAATTGTACACCCTTTCTAGGGTGGTAGAATTGTACGCTTAGTTTAGCACCCACCTTAGTGTGTTTACATCTTGCATCGTAATTTCCCTTTATGAATTTAATTAATTAATTTTATTAAATCTAAAGTCATATTTCATCACTCCACACATCATAAAATTGGGCCCTTTACCCTAAGCATGCCCCTTTTTATTTTATTCCTCCAATAAATCATTAAATCATAAAGCCTAATTATGTCTTATTGTGACCTTTAAGGCCCAATTTCACATATCAAAACATCTCGAAATCAATTGCAACTTTGGGGTTAGGTCTAATATCATCATATCTAACGGCCTTGAAAATTTGGTGAAAAGTTGGTCATACCTAGTGCAAGTTGCACCCGGTCCCTGACATTTTTCCTGAAATTTTGGGAGCATAATTCTATCATATTATAATGCTTAACCCCAATAAATTGGTGGGAAATTCAAATCCTAGGTTGGCCTAAAGAAAAAATTAAGATCTAGGGTTTCATACATAAGAGCTCTCTTTCTTCATTTGAAGGCATCTACGAAAAGAAATTTTTTAGCGAAAAGAGCTAGCGATCACAAGGAGCCTTCTATGTAGTCAAAGAGAAGCTTATGTGGAGTCTTCAATAACATTCATCAAGAATTCATCAAGTATTAATCAGGTATTCATCATCAATTAGAAGCGTTGAAGACATTGAAGCATAATAGGACATCAAGTGGCTTATATCTCTCCCTTAGGGATTTGTATGGTTTCATGTTATTTTCATGTCTTTGTATGAGCTTCTTTACACTCATTTTCAATTTTACATTCATGCTTTAGATCATTTAGCACATTTGATTTATGGCATTCTCATTTAGATTTACATATATTAAGGGTTTACTCTCTAAAGAGTAGGGTAACTATTAGAACATAATGTTATTAGGGATCACATCCTTATAAATTTATATATAATGTTCTAATATAAGCATATCTCATTTGAAATAATAATAATCTAATAATTATTAGTTTATTAATTATTTATGAGTGGGGGTTATTGAAAAGGTGTGACTATTAAAACCACTCTTTCTCCTATAATTAAGAAGGTTCTCTCTCATTTGAGAGTATGTGAATTTGGATCTTTATGGTGAGTTGTATCACTATGCACAAGAGGCATTATTGGCCATGTGGAAGTATTGGAGCAGTATCCATAGGTTCAAGTCTATTTTATCCTAGACTATATTTGTAAGTGTTTAATAAAATGATGCTTTATGGAGTTTTCATTTCATTTACTTTATGATCTTGTTTATAATGATTAGTATCCTAAGATCCTAATTTCTAACAGTAACTTTGGTTTCTTATCTTTCTCATTTTGAGGGTTTTGCACACACACAAGATTCCCACACATAGTATTTTAATATATAAATTGGCTATTTGTTGAGGTAGAAATCAACAAAATAGGGGTTTGACTAAGTTAAAAACCCATATAGCCACCCAAAATCCTATTTTTTAGTTACATGTGTAGGTACATGATCCAATCATCATTGCAAATTTCAAGTCTGGCAGAGAACACAAACGTAGTCCCGAAGATCAAATTTGAGCAGAAATAAATTGAATAGGGGTGTGGTACCTGGTCCTCCCTGGGCACCTTGGTCCTGCACCCTTGTCCTCCCTAGGTGTCCTGGTCTTCCCTGGGCACCCTGGTCCTCTCTAAGCACCCTGGTCCTCCCTGGGTGCCCTGGTCCCATGCCCTAGTCCTCCTAGTTTTAGGTAAAATTTGGCAAGGTGGAAGCTTGAAACATCAAATTTGTAGGCCTTCAGTTGCAACTCTCTATCAGAAAAAATAAGACTAGAGCGTGACATCCTTGTCCAGGTTAGTTTGGCTCATTTTTCAACACCAAGAACACATTCAAATTCCTCCCCCTTCTCTACTTTCAATATTTTAGTTTCAGTCCAACAAGTTTCTGCAATTTCAGTTTATATATGCTTCACTATTCATTTCCTAGTCTAGTTGATCAATCACACCTTATTTTTCACATCTTCTCTTCATATACAAAAAGAGGAATAGAAACCCTAAGATATAATCCTTGGCTCTCTCTTTCTCGCAAGAAGTAGACAAAGTGAGCTATCTCCCTAGGCTCTTTCGTATTCCCAATGTGTTGGCAAAAGTGGGATTAGGTCCTAGCCACTCAGTCTAGCTTTTTCCGCTCCACATTTTGGTGAACCTAATGTGAATCCAACCTTCTTTAATTCTGATTTATGTTCTCATATCTGAGTGTTTTTTCTATTTCAAATTCAAATTTACATTTCAAGTTTCAATTCCTTGCAAAATTCATTTTTTTGTTATTAAAACCCTAATTTTTTAATTCACAGCTGAACTTGTGGATAGCTTAATTTGGATCATTAATTTTAGATCTGATTTAGGAACAAATTTCACTCATAAATTTAATTTTCTAAATCAGCATTTAGAGTGCTTGTATTGGTTAAAATTGAACATTTTTATTTATTTTGCATATGTTATCATTTGAAAGAGGAAAATTGTTGTCATGATGCATTCATATCATAAATGTGATAATGGGTTAGCTTCCCTTGCTTAAATTTTTCCATCTCTTAAAGAACCTCCTCTTATCTATGACAACATTTTACTGCATAAAAGAGTTGTTACCAACCCCTTCAAAACTCTCCCATTCTCTAAGGATGAAGATTTGAAGAGTGATCTTGACAATTCTCCTAAAATGTGCCCTTCCCATCTAGCTATCTTAGAGGAAGAGGATGATATGATAAACACTTTTCTTAGTGTTACTTTACCTTATTTACATTATTCCTCTCTAAGTGAAAAGGTATTTATGACATCGACTTATCTTCTCCTAAATTTGGTCTTACCAATGGTGGCATGTTAGTGCAACAAGAGGTTATGAGCACTTATTTCAAAGATCTCATTCCTAAGCATGAATCTTTCGAGAAAGATGTTCATCTCCCTCCTAAAGAATATTCCCCTCATGAGGATCATTTTGTGCAAGAAGATGGTATTGTCCCTACTTTTCCTAGTGATGGCATTTCCTCTTTTAACTTCAACAAAAATTCCCGCTAGAGATGATGCATTAATGAGAAATGATTCTCCTTACCTCGAAGATGCCTTAGAAAAATAAGATGAAATCATAATCAATTTCCTTAATTCTCTCTCCCCTAAACATCCCGTTGAAAAATTTTTGAGGAAAGAGGAGGATTTAAACACATATTGTAGTGATGCGCTCCCTCCAAAGTATGAAGAATTGATGAACATGTTAAGTTCTGATACTAAATGTAAATTTTTGGTACCAATAGCGAACAAGATGAGTAGGGGGGGTGAATCATACAAACTTCATCTTCCATAAAATCAACAGATTCAACCTAGGTAACTTAAACTTCAGCAATATAACCAAAAACTGCTAAACATGCAAACTCATAAACACATAATCATCATAACACATATAACACCAGATTTAACGTGGAAACCCAAATAGGGAAAAACCATTGTGGGATTTTGGACCCACTAAGAAATATACTCTTCTAGAGTATGCTCGGTTAAAAGCAGATCCTGTTAAAGATTACAAACACATTGCTAGATGTGACCCGGTTAAGGGATTTCCCTCAGATCTGTTAGGATCTTCACTTTGTTAGAAGTGACCTTGTCAAAGGATTTCAAACACTCATTTAGAATGTTACCTTGCAAGAGGGTTTACAAATAAAACTGTTAAGTACACTCGGTTAAGAGATTTTTTGTCACTTACAAAATAATAGTAATAAAAATATATCTGCAACTTCACATCTAATATGCTAAAGAAGATTCTATTTTACTCAAAACAATCTAGTCATAGGACTTATCTTGTCCCTTTGTTGGGCTCCTGGTGTAGGAGCACCCAAGAACATGAGGTCACCAGAAGAAAAGTGATGTTTTAAGTCATTTTGATCATTTTTATGACGTATTGATTCATGATCAATCCATTTGTAAAGACAAGATCAATTATTGTAATTATTTGCATAAAGTTGTTAAAAGTTGTTCTTTAGGTCCTGGTTTGGTCTATAATGTCAAGATTGTTGAAATAGCCCATGGAAGGGTAAAACCAACGTGAAATATCTCAAATAGTCTATAAGAGTTTTTACAATTTGGGGAGTCATTAGGAAAAAGTGTCAAAGTTGCAAGAAAATTGCAAAAGTGCAACATTTGCAAAAATGTAAAAGTGCAAAAATTGCACATAAAGTTGTAAAAGGGAAGATGAAGGGTCATAAAGGTAGTTGGATGGTTTATAAATACCAAAGAGTCTATAAATATTTTGTATTGTTAGAACCAAATTATTATTGGAATAATAGAGAAGGAGGATAAAGTTTTGGAACAAATTGGTGTGTTTAAAACTTGCATTTTGATTGGTGTTTTTTGTGTTAAGTTGTTGTTTCCAGACCTTGTATGGCCATATATGGCCTGGAAACCCTATATATTTATAATGGTTAGATAGTGGAATGAATCATCTTTCTCATTCTTTTAGTTTGGTACAGTTAAATGGATACATGAATAAGTTATGAAAGTTTTGGTGAAAGTGGTTGTTTGCAGATTTGAGATTTCCTGAGAACTATCATGTTGCAACATTTGGTACAGACTCATTGGGAAGAATTATGACCCAAAAATAGATTCATTGGAAAGATATATGAATCACCTTCCATTTCATTTTTGTCTGAGTCATTTTTATGCACATTTGTGTAAGTTATGAAGATTTTGGTGAAAACTATTTTTAAACTATCTTCAATGAAGTTGAAGACAAGGGTTTGTGATTATCTAATGATTTAACCATTTGAAAATTTAATTGCTTACATATTATGAAATGAGATCCATAAATATTTCATGTTCTATTAGTTTGGAATCATTTGATTTTTTTTTGTGAAAGATACTTGATGCCCTAGACGGACTGGGCATGCACATGTCTTATTTGGGGACAATAGAAATGGGTCTCAGTGAAAAGACCATAAATTTTAATCTAACGATTGGATTTGGCTAAATTTGGGATATATTGTTTGTAAGAAATCTATTTTGGTTCTAACTGAAGGGATTGAATATTTTATAACTGGTTAGATATTTATATACCTCTGTGTATAGGTCTATCCAAAGGGACAACAAGTTGGCAAATTTGATACCTGGATCAAGTTTGTGTTTTCTTGATTGATTGATTATTGAAATATGATGGAATATGCCTCTAATGAATTGTTATAATGGTAAAAATATAGATGTATTGACATGATCCTAGAGTTGTGATTGGTTTTCCAAGATGTTCTGCATCAAATTGGTATCAGAGCTAGAAGAGCTTGAGTGTGTGGGTAGAGCACTGAAGGAGGCAATCCACACCAGGACCTAGCCCAAGAAGATTTGTTATTTGGTTTTTGCTAATATTTTATGGTTGTAGGTGATTTTCCACTAGTCACAAGTAGGTAGACATGAAGGTATGTCATGGGTCCATAGGAGATGGTCCAAGGGGCCTGAGAAGGAGGTCCAGTGGGTTGCCAAAAGTCCCAAGGAGAGAGGCAAGGAAAGGACTCCTAGGTGAGGTAAGATAGTTGGTGAGTTTGGTGCAGCATTGAGGGTGGACTTATGTTTGGAGCAGCACCTTGAGGAACAACCAATATGAACTCCACAGATGGGAGTCTTGATCGAAGGCAAAAGAAGGATGTAGAGGCATGATAAGAAGACAAAGAGGTATATAAAAAGAGGTTGTTGCATTCACATTTCCAAGAGAATTGGGAAACTTTAAAGGTCGATAGTATGGTGCAGGAGCACCCAAGAACATGAGGTCACCAGGAGAAAAGTGATGTTTTAAGTCATTTTGATCATTTTTATGATGTATTGATTCATGATGAATCTATTTGTAAAGATAAGATCAATTATTGTAATTATTTGCATAAAGTTGTTAAAAGTTGTTCTTTAGGTCCCGGTTTGGTCTATAAGGTCAAGATTGTTGAAATAACCCATGGAAGGGTAAAATCAATGTAAAATATCTCAAATAGTCTATAAGATTTTTTACAATTTGGGGAGTCATTAAGAAAAAGTGTCAAAGTTGCAAGAAAATTGCAAAAGTGCAACATTTGCAAAAATGTAAAAGTGCAAAAATTGCACATAAAGTTGTCAAAGGGAAGATGAAGGGTCATAAAGGTAGTTGGAAGGTTTATAACTACCAAAGAGTTTATAAATATTTTGTATTGTTAGAAACAAATTATTATTGGAAGAATAGAGAAGGAGGGTAAAGTTTTGGAACATATTGGTGTGTTTAAAACTTGCATTTTGATTGGTGTTTTTTGTGTTAAGTTGTTGTTTCCAGGCCTTGTACGACCCTATATGGCCTGGAAACCCTATATATTTATATTGGTTAGATAGTGGAATGAATCTTCTTTCTAATTATTTTGGTTTGGTGCAATTAAATGGATAAATGAATAAGTTATGAAAGTTTTGGTGAAAGTGGTTGTTTGCAGATTTGAGATTTCCTGAGAACAGTCATGTTGCAGCATTTGGTACAGACTCATTGGGAAGAATTATGACCCAAAAAAAGATTCATTGGAAATATATATGAATAACCTTTCATTTCATTTTTGTCTGAGTCATTTTTATGCACATTTGTGTAAGTTATGATGATTTTGGTGAAAACTATTTTTAAACTATCTTCAATGAAGTTGAAGACAAGGGTTTGTGATTATTTAATGATTTAACCATTTAAAAATTTAATTGCTTACATATTATGAAATGAGATCCATAAATATTTCAAGTTCTATTAGTTTGGAATCATTTGATTTTTTTTTGTGAAAGATATTTGATGCCCTAGACAGATTGGGCATGCACATGTCTTATTTGGGGACAACAAAAATGGGTCTCGGTGAAAAGACCATAACTTTTAATCTAACCGTTGGATTTGGCTAAATTTGGGATATGTTGTTTGCAAGAAATCTATTCCGATTCTAACTAAGGGGATTGAATATTTTATATCTGGTGAGATATTTATATACCTTTGTGTACAGGTCTATCCAAAGGGACAACAAGTTGGCAAATTTGATACCTGGATCAAGTTTGTATTTTCTTGATTGATTGATTATTGAAATATGATGGAATATGCCTCTAATGAATTGTTATAATGGTAAAAATATAGATGTATCAACATGATCCTAGAGTTGTGATTGGTTTTCCAAGATGCTCTGCATCAAATTGGTATCAGAGCTAGAAGAGCCTGAGTGTGTGGGTAGAGCACCGAAGGAGGCAATCCACACCAGGACCTAGCCCAAGAAGATTTGTTATTTGGTTTTTGCTAATATTTTATGGTTGTAGGTGATTTTCCACTAGTTGCAAGTAGGCGGACATGAAGGTATGTCATGGGTCCATAGGAGATGGTCCAAGGGGCCTGAGAAGGAGGTCCAGTGGGTTGCCAAAAGTCCCAAGGAGAGAGGCAAGGAAAGGACTCCTAGGTGAGGCAAGATAGTTGGTGAGTTTGGTCCAGCATTGAGGGTGGACTTATGTTTGGAGCAGCACCTTGAGGAACAACCAATATGAACTCCATAGATGGGAGTCTTGGTCGAAGGCAAGAGAAGGATGTAGAGGCATGATAAGAAGACAAAGAGGTATATACAAAGAGGTTGTTGCATTCACATTTCCAAGAGACTTGGAAAACTTTAAAGGTCGGTAGTATGGTGCAGGAGCACCCAAGAACATGAGGTCACTAGGAGAAAAGTGATGTTTTAAGTCATTTTGATCATTTTTATGATGTATTGATTCATGATGAATCCATTTGTAAAGACAAGATCAATTATTGTAATTATTTGCATAAAGTTGTCAAAAGTTGTTCTTTAGGTCCCGGTTTGGTCTATAAGGTCAAGATTGTTGAAATAACCCATGGAAGGGTAAAATCAACGTAAAATATCTCAAATAGTCTATAAGAGTTTTTACAATTTGGGGAGTAATTAGGAAAAAGTGTCAAAGTTGCAAGAAAATTGCAAAAGTGCAACATTTGCAAAAATGTAAAAGTGCAAAAATTGCACATAAAGTTGTAAAAGGGAAGATGAAGGGTCATAAAGGTAGTTGGAAGGTTTATAACTACCAAAGAGTCTATAAATATTTTGTATTGTTAGAAACAAATCATTATTGGAAGAATAGAGAAGGAGGATAAAGTTTTGGAACAAATTGGTGTGTTTAAAACTTGCATTTTGATTGGTGTTTTTTGTTTTAAGTTGTTGTTTCTAGACCTTGTACGACCATATATGGCCTGGAAACCCTATATATTTATAATGGTTAGATAGTGGAAAGAATCATCTTTCTCATTATTTTGGTTTGGTGCAGTTAAATGGATAAATGAATAAGTTATGAAAGTTTTGGTGAAAGTGGTTGTTTGCAGATTTGAGATTTCCTGAGAACAGTCATGTTGCAGCATTTGGTACGGACTCATTGGGAAGAATTATGACCTAAAAATAGATTCATTGGAAATATATATGAATCGCCTTTTATTTCATTTTTGTCCGAGTCATTTTTAAGCACATTTGTGTAAGTTATGAAGATTTTGGTGAAAATTGTTTTTAAACTATCTTCAATGGAGTTGAAGACAAGGGTTTGTGATTATCTAATGATTTAACCATTTGAAAATTTAATGGCTTACATATTATGAAATGAGATCCATAAATATTTCATGTTCTATTAGTTTGGAATCATTTGATTTTGTTTTTTGAAAGAAATTTGATGCCCTAGATGGACTGGGCATGCACATGTCTTATTTGGGGACAACAGAAATGGGTCTCGGTGAAAAGACCATAAATTTTAATCTAACCGTTGGATTTGGCTAAATTTGGGATATGTTGTTTGTAAGAAATCTATTCTGGGTTTGACTGAAGGGATTGAGTTTTTTATATCTGGTGAGATATTTATATACCTTTGTGTACAAGTCTATCCAAAGGACAACAAGTTGGCAAATTTGATACCTAGATCAAGTTTGTGTTTTCTTGATTGATTGATTAGTGAAATATGATGGAATATGCCTCTAATGAATTGTTATAATGGTAAAAATATAGATGGATCAACATGATCCTAGAGTTGTGATTGGTTTTCCAAGATGGTCTGCATCAAATTGGTATCAGAGCTAGAAGAGCCCGAGTGTGTGGGTAGAATGCCGAAGGAGGCAATCCACACCAGGACCTAGCCCAAGAAGATTTGTTATTTGGTTTTTGCTAATATTTTATGTTTGTAGGTGATTTTTCACTAGCTGCAAGTAGGCGGACATGAAGGTATGTCATGGGGCCATAGGAGATGGTCCAAGGGGCCTGAGAAGGAGGTCCAGTGGGTTGCCAAAAGTCCCAAGGAGAGAGGCAAGGAAAGGACTCCTAGGTGAGGTAAGATAGTTGGTGAGTTTGGTGCAGCATTGAGGGTGGACTTATGTTTGGAGTAGCACCTTGAGGAGCAACCAATATGAACTCCATAGATGGGAGTCTTGATAGAAGGCAAGCGAAGAATGTAGAGGCATGATAAGAAGACAAAGAGGTAAAGATAAAGATGTTGTTGCATTCACATTTCCAAGAGACTTGGGAAACTTTCAAGGTCGGTAGTATGGTACAGGAGCACCCAAGAACATGAGGTCACTAGGAGAAAAGTGATGTTTTAAGTCATTTTGATCATTTTTATGATGTATTGATTCATGATGAATCCATTTGTAAAGACAAGATCAATTATTGTAATTATTTGCATAAAGTTGTCAAAAGTTGTTCTTTAGGTCCCGGTTTGGTCTATAAGGTCAAGATTGTTGAAATAACCCATGGAAGGGTAAAATCAATGTAAAATATCTCAAATAGTGTATAAGAGTTTTTACAATTTGGAGAGTCATTAGGAAAAAGTGTCAAAGTTGCAAGAAAATTGCAAAAGTGCAACATTTGCAAAAATGTAAAAGTGCAAAAATTGCACTTAAAGTTGTAAAAGGGAAGATGAATGGTCATAAAGGTAGTTGGATGGTTTATAACTACCAAAGAGTCTATAAATATGTTGTATTGTTAGAATCAAATCATTATTGGAAGAATAGAGAAGGAGGATAAAGTTTTGGAACAAATTGGTGTGTTTAAAACTTGCATTTTGATTGGTGTTTTTTGTGTTAAGTTGTTGTTTCCAGACCTTGTACAACCATATATTGCCTGGAAACCCTATATATTTATAATGGTTAGATAGTGGAATGAATTCTCTTTCTCATTATTTTGGTTTGATGCAGTTAAATGGATAAATGAATAAGTTATGAAAGTTTTGGTGCAAGTGGTTGTTTGTAGATTTGAGATTTCCTGAGAACAGTCATGTTGCAGCATTTGGTACAAACTCATTGGGAATAATTATGAGCTAAAAATAGATTGATTGGAAATATATATGAATCACCTTTGATTTCATTTTTTTTTGAGTCATTTTTATGTACATTTGTGTAGGTTATGAAGATTTTGGTGAAAACGGTTTTTAAACTATCTTCAATGGAGTTGAAGACAAGGGTTTGTGATTATCCAATAATTTAACCATTTGAAAATTTAATGGCTTACATATTATGAAACTAGATCCATAAATATTTCATGTTCTATTAGTTTGGAATCATTTGATTTTATTTTGTGAAAGATATTTGATGTCCTAGACGGACTGGGCATGCACATGTTTTATTTGGGGACAACAGAAATGGGTCTCGGTGAAAATACCATAAATTTTAATCTAACCATTGGATTTGGCTAAATTTGGGATATGTTGTTTGTAAGAAATCTATTCCGATTCTGATTGAAGGGATTGAGTTTTGTATATCTGGTTAGATATTTATATACCTCTGTGTACAGGTCTATCCAAAGGGACAACAAGTTGGCAAATTTGATACCTGGATCAAGTTTGTATTTTCTTGATTGATTGATTATTGAAATATGATATAAATGCCTCTAATGAATTGTTATAATGGTAAAAATATAGATGGATCAACATGATCCTAGAGTTGCGATTGTTTTTCCAAGATGCTCTACATTAGCTCCCTACTCTGTTATTTAAATAGGTCTTCAAGCTTCTATGCTCAGTAATCACTATGTAGCATCCCTGTGCTTACACTTACCTACATACATTTTTTATCAACACTTCCTTATTTATAAACAATTTTCTAACCACTTAATCTCCTTGATCACATTTCCCACGATCAATCTTAGCCATTAGAACTTCAATCTTGACTAGGTTCAATGTATCCTTCAATCTGAAAACATTTTACCTCGCCTTAGGACTTGCATTCCTTTCTTGGAACTTGCACAAGGTTATTGTAGTTCAATCTACACTATAGATCTTCCTCTTGATTTTGCATTGCCGTAGATCCTTAACAAACTTCATGTACAGCATACTAATCATTTATACATCTTCAGCTCGGCATTTTCTTTCATTAAATAATGCTTGTACTCATCCAATGCGCTTTGTCATAACTTGGTTGCAACTCAGTAAATAATAAACTTTACTTGGTAGACATTCCCCCTTCATTAACCGATATCGATAACCTTAGGGTTTATTGACTAGTTTTCTTAGGGTTTACCGACTAGGTTATTTGTTCGGTGACATAGTATAGTATTAACCTTACAATCAACAAAATTTGTAGAATATAAAAACAATCTAAACATCATGATCTCATCATTGTCTAACTCGATAATAGTTGCCCATTGAATAACTTATTTCTTCCCTTATTCATCACATTCTTTCTGTGTCTTTTATCGACATCTTAGTTCTCTTCAAATCAATCTTCTCAAGATATGGCAACATCATACTAAATCAAAAAATCAATTTCTTGACATCAATGACAAAATAATGTTATAAAGATAGTTATCATCCTTTTTTAGTAATATCAATAATCTCCAACAACCTTCTCAATATCCTTAATGAATATCAACAATCTCCCCCTTTGGCATTGATGTCAAAACCAACAATTAAATGGTAATACCAACAAGATATTCAAATTGATTCGGATTCAGATTGTTGTTAGACTTCTCCTATTATCCTTGAGCTGTTAAAAATCATCTGAAGTCTTCTCCCTTTTTCATTAGGCTTCTGAGCTGTTGACTTGTATTAAGTCTTCTCCCCTTTGTAGTCTTCTCCCCCTGTATTAGTCTTCCATTATCTTCTTCATTTAGGATTTTACCATTTATTCTTCTCCCCCTTTGACAACAATGCCAAAAAGTAAAAGAACTAAATCATGATTTCTTCCTCTGTGAAGTGATTTGCCTTGCTATGTATCATCTCAGTCTCGGTCAGAGCAACTTGTCTCTATTCACTATTTCTTGCACAGCTTTAGAAAACTTTCTAAAGGGCGTAAAACAACATCAATCCACACATAATATTCTGTAGATTCATCAAATTGATGCTTTCACCGAACTCTGTCAGTGAGTAGAAGATAGGGGTAGGACCCCTAACTTGCTTCTGAGATACTCAAAAGTGTCCCTTGGCAGTGGCTTTGTGAAGATGTCTGCTATTTTCTCCTTTGAACTGATATATTCCAGCACAACTTTCTTCTCTTGAACTTCTTCTTTGAGATAATGATACTTTATAGAGATATGCTTTGTCTTAGAGTGCATTACCAAATTCTTTGAAATGTTAATGGCACTAGTATTATCACAGAATATAGTTACTGGCTCGGTAACTTTTTCATTTATACCTTCCAACAGTTGTTTGATCCATGCTATATTTGTGTAGTTCAATGTTGCAGCAACATATTTAGCTTCTGTTGTTGACTGTTAAATACATCCTTGTTTCTTGCTAAGCCAACTTACTAGTCTTTCTCCTAAAAAGAAAGCTCCACCACTTGTGCTTTTCCTGTCATCTATGTTGCTTGCTCAATCAACATCAATATAAACTTTTAAATCAAAATCATTCCTCTTTTCATATACTAAGCCAAAATATTCAGTGCCTCTCAGGTATCTGAAAATTCTCTTGATTGCTGTCATATGGGTTTCCTTGGGATCTGCAGAAAATCTTGCAACAATACCTACTACATGTGCTATATCCGGTCTACTATGCACAACATATTGCAGCTTCCCAATCATAGATCAGTAAAGTGTCTCATCAACAGATGCAGATTCATCATTCTTTGATAGTTTACAGTTAGTAGTCATAGGAGTACTTACTGGTTTAGAATCCTCCATTCCAAATTTCTTCAAGATTTCCTTTATGTACTTGGATTTAGTAATGAAAATCTCATCTTTCATTTGCAGTATCTGTAAACCTATAAAATACTTTATCTCACCGATTAATGACATCTCAAATTCTTTGCTCAATTCATTTCCAAAGTTCTTACATAAGGAGTCATTACCACAAAAAATAATATCATCAATAAATATGGCTGAGATCGGTATTTCATTGTACTCATCACTCTTCATGTACATGTTGTTTTCACTTGTCCTTATAAAACCAATTTTGATCAAATAAGAGTGCAGTCTCTCATACCATGCTCTAGGTGATTGTTTCAAACCATATAAAGCTTTGTTTAGTTTATATACCTGATCTTTACTCTTGTCTTCAATAAATCCTTCAGGCTGTTGAATATGAACTTCTTCTTCTAGTATACCATTCAAAAATGCAGATTTAACATCCATTTGATATACCTTGAAATTTTTGAAAGCAACATATGCCAACAATTTTCTTACTCCCTCAAGTCTAGCCAAAGGTGCAAAGGTTTCACCATAATCTATTCCTTCTTCTTGAGCATAACCTTTGCAAACTAGTCTTGCCTTGTTGTGAATGACCTCACCTTTTTCATTTAGCTTCTTTCTGAAAATCCACTTAGTATCGATTATATTTTTGTCCTTTGGTCTTGGGATCAGTGTCCATGTGTCATTCTTCTTGATTTGATCAATCTCTTCTGTCATAGCATTTACCCAATCTTCACTGTTAAATGCCTCTTTTACTATTCTCGGTTCAAATTCCGATATCAAACATGTGTTCTATTTCAATTTGTTCCTTGTCATCACTGGATCATCCTTATCTCCTATAATCTGACTTGATGCATGATGTCTTTTGATATATTTGGCTAATATAGGCTCGATAGGTTCTATATGATCTTCTTCATTACTCGGTAACTGGACATTATCTTCATTTTCTTCAGCAGCTTTCTCGGTAGGACTTCTTGGTTGAACATAAACAAATTCTTCATAATCTTCTAGTTCTTTGGAATTTCCTTCATCATTTCTTTTTGCAAATTCATCAATTTTCACATTTACACTTTCTACTATTTTGTTAGATGATTTGATCAAACATTTAAATGCTTTACTTCTAGAAGAATAACCAAGAAATGTTTCGTCTTCACTTTTCTGATCAAACTTTCCATTTCTGTCATCTTTGTGAACATAGCATCTACTTCCAAATATTTTAAAATAACTTACATTAGGTTTCTTGTCATATCAGATCTCATATGGTGTCTACATAGTTCCTTTCTTCAGTTGAACTTGGTTCAGGGTGTAAACAGTAGTGTTGATTGCTTCTCTCCAAAATGTTTGAGGTACCCTCTTTTCTATCATCAGAGTTCTGGCACAATCTACAATTGATATGTTTCTTCTCTCGGCTATCCCATTTTGCTGAGGTGTTCTCGGTGCATACACTTGCCTTTTTATACCATGATCATTTTAGTATAAGTTAAATTCATTAGAAGTGAACTCTCCTCCTCTATTATATCTAAGACATTTCAGTTGTCTTCCTGTTTCATTTTCAACTCTTGCCTTGTACCATTTGAACATTTGAAAATCTTTTGATTTTTCTTTGAAAAACATAACTGACATCATCCTTGAGTAATCATCCACAAATAATATGATATATTTATCACCATAATAACTTTGAACTTTCATGGGACCATAAAGATCAGTGTGTACTAGGTCTAAAATTCCTTTAGAAGTGTAGGACTTACTTGTAAAGCTTGATCTTATCATCTTACCCATTTGGCATCCTTGGTACATAGCATTCTCAGGTTTTTCCAGACTCGGTAGACCTCTTACTTGGTGCTTCTTTCTTATTTTGATCAGATTATCAAAATTTACATGACAAAACCTTTTATGCCATAACCAGGTATCATCTATCTTTGCATAAAGACACTTGTTCCGAGTTGAGTCAAGATGAAATGTATTACCTTTTGTTTGTGTCCTGGTAGCAGATAACTTTCCATGCTTGTCATGAACTTTGACAATTCCTTTCTAAAATTCTATTCGGTATCCTGTATTGTTTAGTTGTGCTACACTCAACAAATTTTATTTCAAACCTTCAACCCAGTATACATCATCACATTTAGCATTGTCAAGAAGTGTTATAGATCCTTTACCTTTCACCAGACATGGTGCATCATTACCAAATCTTACATAGCCTCCATCATAGTCTTCTAATTTAACAAACTTGTGTTTATCACATGTCATGTGATGTGAGCATCCATTGTCTATGATCCAAGAATCATTATTATTTATGTGAGATATTAGGGCTTTTTCTTCATACCTTTCTTCATTTGATCCATCTTTAATAGCCACATAAACAACTTCCCCTGTATCCATTTCATCAGATTTGTCATCCTTAGATTCCTCATCAGCTACTAGGCATGTCTTTCTGTCTCTCCTTCTGAAGTATCAGTGTCCTCTGTATTGGTTGTCTTTCTGCCTGTTATCTCGGTATTCTCTCTTTTCACTAGATTCTTTGTCAGGATAGTTAGAAGCCATATGTCCTATTTTATCACAATTGAAAAATTTTAAAGGTAGCTTTCCTTTATACTTACTTTTTCCTCTCGGTAGCCTTCTGGCCAATAATGCTTCAAACTCTTCTTGCTTCTTGATTTCCTCATACAGTTTGTGCACTTCTTTCATGTTCTTGCAAAATATTTCACTTGCTCCACTATGATTCCCTTCAGAGTACTTACTCATTCTATCATTGTAATCATCAAATTCACCAATATGAAAAGAACTGAATGTATTTTATTTACCGAAGACCCACTGTTATCAAAATTACTTAACTCAAATGCATGTAGCTTACCAATAGTAGCATCCAAAGAAACTAGCATGTTAGGTATAGACCTCAATTAATTGATTGCAGAGACTCGAATGCCATAAGCAAGTAGAAGTGTTCTCAACAACTTACTTGTTACATCCTTTTCTTCAATAGTTCCTCCTGCTCCTTTAATTTGATTGACAGTCTCCTTTAACCTTGTACTGTATTGGGTTATGTTCTCACCTTCATTCATTCTCATGGATTCAAGTTGTCCTCTTAGACTATCTACTTTTTCTCTTTGAACATGTTCATCACCACCATATACAGATATGAGCTTGGTCCACATTGCTTTTGCATCATTACAGCCTTCTAGGTCATTAAACTCCGAGTCAGTCAATGCTGATGTTATTTCAATCATATCTTGAATATGTTCTTGCTTTGCCTTTATCTCTTCCAAGGTCATCGGGTTGGTACTTGGTGGTATGTAATCATTCTCCAAATAATATGTTGCATATTCTCCAATTCTTGATAAATGCAGCTTCATCCTTTTTTGCCATGTGGAGAAAGTTGACTTGTTCAGCTTTGGTGCATCCCTTTTATACATCTTCGGATCTTTGCCTCAAGTACCTTTAAACTTTTTCTTTCGGAGTCCAAAGCTTTGATACCAATTGTTAAGTTCTGATACTAAATGTAAAGTTCTGATACTAAATGTAAATTTCTGATGCCAATAGCTAACAAGATGAGAGGGGCGGGGTGAATGATACAAACTTAATCTTCCATAAAATCAATAGATTCAACCTCGGTAACTTAAACTTCAACAATATAACCAAAAACTGCTAAACATGCAAACTCATAAACACATAATCATCATAACACATATAACACTAGATTTAATGTGGAAACCCAAATAGGGAAAAAACACTATGGGATTTCGGACCCACTAAGAAATAGACTCTTCTAGAGTATGCTCGGTTAAAAGCAAATCCTGTTAAAGATTACAAACACATTGCTAGATGTGACCCGGTTAAGGGGTTTCCCTCAGATCTGTTAGGATCTTCACTTTGTTAGAAGTGATCTTGTCAAAGGATTTCAAACACTCATTTAGAATGTTACCTTGCTAGAGGGTTTACAAATAAGACTATTAAGTCCACTCGGTTAAGAGATTTTCTATCACTTACAAAATAACAATAATAAAAATATATCTGCAACTTCACATCTAATATGCTAAAGCAGATTCTATTTTGCTCAAAACAATCTAGTCATAGGACTTATCTTGTCCCTTTGCTGAGCTCCCTACTCTGTTATTCAAATAGGTCTTCAAGCTTCTGTGCTCGATAATCACTATATAGCATCCCCGTGCTTACACTTGCCTGCATACATTGTTTTAACAACAATTGCTTATTTGTAAACAATTTGCTAACCACTTAATCTCCTTGATCACATTTCTCATGATCAATCTTAGCCATCAGATCTTCAATCTTGACTAGGTTCAATGTATCTTTCGATCTGAAAATGTTTTACCTTGCCTTGGGACTTGCATTCCTTTCTTGGAACTTGCACAAGGTTATTGCGGTTCAATCTACGCTGTAGATCTTCCTCTTGATTTTCCATTGCCGTAGATCCTTAACAAACTTCATGCATGACATACCAATCATTTATACATCTCCAGTTCATCATTGTCTTTCATTAAATAATGCTTGTATTCATCCAATGCGCTTTGTCATAAATTGGTTGCAACTCGGTAAATACTAAAATTTACTTGGTAGACATTCCGCCTTCATTAACCGATATTGATAACCTTAGGGTTTACCGACTAGGTTCCTTAGGGTTTACCGACTAGGTTCTTTTCTCGGTGACATAGTATAGTATTAACCTTACAATCAACAACATTTGTAGAATATAAAAATAATCTAAACATCATGATCTCATCATTGTCTAACTCGGTAATAGTTGCCCATTGAATAACTTATTTCTTCTCTTATTCATCACATTCTTTCTGTGTCTTTTACCGACATCTTAATTCTCTTCAAATCAATCTTCTCAAGATATGGCAACATCATACTGAATCAAAAAATCAATTTCTTGACATCAATGACAAAACAATGCTATAAAGATAGTTATCATCCTTTTTCAGTTATATCAATAATCTCCAACAACCTTCTCAATATCCTTAATAAATATCAACAATCTCCTTCTATTGAAATCCCAACAGAACAATGTTATCCCTTCTCCCAAAATTGGAAATAACAATAAGGAAATCTTTGTTCAAGATATTTCTAATACTTTTCAATAACATCACTATTTGGGACAAACAATTAGAAGAAGGTTTTGATTATTCTCTATTCCATGAGAGAATCTAGCCAAAGAGGATGAAATCATGATTGATAACTCTCTTAATAGCATCTCATGGTATTCCATGAATCTCAATCATTTTTCCTTTAAAGGTAAGGCATATCCTTCTCCCCAAATAGGTTCTACTCATAAGGATACTTTAGTTCAAGAAGAGATTGCTAACATCTCTTTCAAAGATCTCCCTCTCAAAGGTGAATCTTTAGATAATAATGTTGATCCTTCTCCTAGAGAGTCTATTCCCCATGTAGATCCTTTAATGATAGAGGATGATATGACCCTTCCTACTAATACTCTTCCTTAAAAAACATCAATGCCTACTCCTAGCCTACCTCATAAAATTGATCTTATCCATGATAACTTTTTAGTTCAAGAAGAGACTATCAACAATTCTTCCAAATAATCTTGTCCATTCTTCTTGTAAAGTTCATAAGGACACCTTTAATATTCCTAAACAATATTCAATCAATTTGATACATGTGAATGAAACACCTAGTAAACCCCTCTTCACAGTTTAAGGTGCTTGTCCTTCTCAAATTTCTCAATGTAAGCCTATCTTAGTGGTTCTAGGTGGTTATGCTAATGATTCTTTTTGTACTTCTAAGAAACCTATTATTATTTTTCAAAGAGGTTATCCTACTAAGAGCCCTTACGAGTATGCTAAGAAAATCACTAAAGAGAGTTATCATATGGTTTCTCATACCTACAAAACAAGAAACAATAGGCAACCTAATCCTCTTCCAGTTACCCCAACTTCACTTCCTCCCTCTCAACCTACTCTTCCACAAGTACCTCATATATCACAGACTCTTAGTAAGGAGTATGATCTCATTGAACAACTTAAAGCTACTCCTGACAAGATTTCTATTTGGGATTTGGTTCACACTTCACCTTCTTATCATGGGATGTTACAAGATGATTTAAAAAACTTAGATGTCCCACCTGCAGTGACACCTAATAACATGGATTCTTTGATTGATCCTACAAACAAACCCAAAGCTCAAATTGTATTCATGCAAGATGAGTTACTTTCTCATGAAATCCAATATCAATATGATCCTCTTATGATTGTGGTTATTATCAACAATAATGCTATAAGAAGAACCCTTGTCGACAATAGATCTGACCTTAATGTTTGCAATGTGGACTTATTGGATAAGATTAATGTGGATCATTCTCTCATCAAACCTACTTCTATTTCTATTTGAGGCTTTGATAATGTTGCTAAAAAATATTTAGGTGTCATAACCTTTCCTATTAAGGTAGGTCCTATTACTTTATCTACACCTATTCATGTCATGACTGGTAATTTGACATATAACCTTCTATTAGGGAGACCACATGGATTCATAGCATGCAAGTTGTCCCCTCAAATTTGCATAGGCAAGTCATGTTCATTTATGACAATAAGACATACATCTTGTTATCTGATACCAATATTCAAGCTCCATTAAAAGATGGATCTTCTTGTTCAAATAATTCCCAATCCTCCTACTTATTCAAATACATCTATTTCCTTTAATGATCTTGTTCCTTCTAGTACTCTTGATTCTTCTACTCAATCAGAATCTCCTCCCAAAGATATATTTTCTCCTGAAGGAGTGCTCTCAGATGATGATTGGGGATCTCTAGACTTTAATCCTACTTTTATAGGAGAGTATATATTATCTTGGAAATAATCTAAGACTGAGAAGGAGAAATCTAAGGAGGAACCTAAAGAGAAACCCACATTGTCTAAACAACTAAGTAACAACTTTGTGGCCACTTATAATTCAAATAATTCTTCAAATCCTTCCTCTAATTCATATAGCACTGAGACCTATGAGGTCCAACCATCTCTTTCTGATTTGGCATCCCTTTATGGTCTTGGTTTTCATATTTTAGCTAAGAGTGGCTATAATGGAAACGGTTGTGGTACAAATGAACAAGGAATAGAAGTTCCTTGAGAACATAACACACACGATGAAGTTTCATTTGGACTTGGACATGATCCTTCTAAGCCTGCCAAAGCATGTAAAAGACCATCTCTCAATGTGAATGCTATATTTAGTAGTGATGATGACCTCACCTCAATTAAATCATCTTCTACTTCTTTCAACACTCATCCCCTTCATAAGAAAATATCGGTGATGAAAAAATCTCTTTATGAATCTCCTCAAGAGATTTCTAATCCCACTTATGAGACTTTATCTTCTAATCATTCTAAAATTCCTTCTTATAGGAATAAGGCTCTAATGAATTACACTTATCCCTCTCCTAATATTTCTTGTGTGCAAGAAAAGTATGACTTAGTGGCCTATTCTTCTCCTATAAAATTATTCTCCTATAAACTTCTCCTATAAACTTCTCTCTTTCTAAAGACCTTTTAACATTCATCATCTTATACATGTTTTTAATCTCACATATAGTACAACATTTAACATGTCATATTCAAATACCTCATTCAATATATCATATCTTTAAATAACATTAATGGCTATTATGTTGCTCATCATTATGTGACATTGCTAGCTCACTTACTGGGGGCTCATTGTCATTCATGATGGTATAATTTTACATGCAAACATACTTTTGGAAGCAACATAATAGCCTATTTCTATCTCTTCTCCCTATATATGGGGGGAAAGAGTGATTTCAAACATCTCTCCTTCTTAAGATTAAAATTTACCTTTGTGAATTAGTGTCTTCTATAAGGATTTCTTATTGATTGTAGAGGTGTATTCATATTTGAATTCCTTGGTGTTGGAAGTATTTGATCATTCATCAATTTATTTTTTTCATTGAGTAGTATCTTTTATAATAAACCCTTCTATTTTGTGAAGGTGCATGTCCCTGATGAGGAACTCTTGCCTTCTTTAGAAGAATGCTGCTATAAATAATCTCTTTGATGCATTTCAATCCTCCATTCTTTTCCTATTTCCTTTATGGAGTTGCATTTTTAGATTATATCTCTCACATTTGTTTCCATTTAAATATTTCATCATGTTAGAGAGCTCTAAATTCCTCACACTCTTTTTTGTGTTGGAATTGAGGTTTAGTCCTCTTTCTTATCAAATGATTCTCCATTAGTTTTTGATCTTGTATCAAATCTTCTTGTGAGCATTTGTCATCAATCTTCTTTTAGAATTTGATGTGGTAAACATGATACCCTGTTTCAACTCACTAAATTAGCAAGCCAAAAAAGGGAGGGCATATAGCTACCCCCGAATTTTCATCACCCTCCTTAGTAAGAATTTAGGTGATTTTGTGATTTTATCTAACATGTGGTTTTGTAGGGTGCAATTCCTAACTGCAGATACCGTTGGGGGATTCATCTGAAAAATTGTGGATATATCCTTTGTCATGAATGTTTATTTTCCTTCACTTTATCTTGAATATGCATGTAGTGTCATATGACCGCTAAAGTGTGGGCTAAATGTAGCGTCATAAATTGTACACCCTTTCTAGGATGGTACAATTCTATGCTTAGTTTAGCACCCACCTTAGTGTGTTTGCATCTTGCATTGTAATTTATCTTTAAGAATTTAATTAAATATATTTCATCACTCTCCACATTATAAAATTGGGCCCTTTACCCTAAGTGTTTCCCTTATTATTTTATTCCTCCAATAAATCATTAAATCATAAACCCTAATTATGTCTTGTTTTGACCTTTAAGGCCCGATTTCGTATATCACAATATCTAAAAAATAGTTGTAACTTTGGGATTCACTCTAATATCATCATATCTAATGGACTTGAAAAATTTGGTGAAAAGTTGGTCGGACCAGGTGCAAGTTTCACCCGGTCCCTGACATTTTTCTCGAAATTTCGGGAGCATAATTCTATGATATTATAATGCTTAACCCCAAGAAATTGGTGTGAAATTCAATTCCTAGGTCAGGCTAAAGACAAAATTAAGAACTAGGGTTTCATACATAAGAGCTCTCTTTCTTCATTTGAAGGCATCTACGAAAAGAAATTTTTTGGCAAAAAGAGATAGTGATCACAAGGAGCCTTTTGTGTAGTGAAAGAGAAGCTTATGTGGAGTCTTCAATAACATTCATCAAGAATTCAACAAGTATTCATCAAGTATTCATCATCAATTAGGAGCCTTGAAGACATTTAAGCATAATAGGTCATCAAGTGTCTTATATCTCTCCCTTGGGGATTGGTATGGTTTCATGTCTTTGTATGAGCTTCTTTACACTCATTTTCACATTTAAATTCATGCTTTAGATCATTTAGCACATTTGATATAGGGAATTCTCATTTACATTTACATTTACTTAAGAGGGGAAAAAAGTAGCAAGGTGATATTAAGTGGTTAGTATGCAAATAGAGCATTCAAACACATAAAAACATGAAAACACCAAACAAACCACATAAAACACAAAAGACTATTTATGCCTTGCAGATTTATTCCTTCTCTTTTGGAATGAGCCTTTGATGAAGCCAAAGATGCACCCTTCCTTGACTTGATTGGATTGGCTCCTTTATTGAATGTGGATGGCTCTCCAAGATTATACACAAGATGATTAGGTGGAATGGATGAGGGATTTTGACTAAGTGATGGATGAGTGGAAAATTGAGTAGAGTTTGGGTGTTATGGATGATTTATGAAACTCAATTTGATAGCATAAACTTAACTAACTTGGAGATGTGAAACAAGGTGATGGAGTCCTCAATTTATAGGAGAAGAGGAGAAGAAAGGGAGGGATAGGATTGATCCAAGAGGAAGGGTTAGGATTCCATGTGAGCCCACACATGGCCCAAGAAGAGGTGACAAGACAAGTGTGGAGACCAAGAGATATGCCTCAAATGAATTTCTTGTGTCCACACTCATCAAGGCTCATTGGGAAGACTTCCCAATGTGCCTAGGGAAGAGAAAAGAATAAAATATTCCTTGAGAGATGGGGATGAGGAATTAAAATTATTCAATAAGGATGATCATAGGGATTGGAGGAATAAGGAGGAATTAAAAATTCCTTGGATGAGGGGATGTCTAGAGGAATGTGAAATTTTGAAAATCTCACATTCACCTAGGAAAAAGGCATTTAATGAAGGTGGTTGGATGGAAGAGACAAGGAGTTGACTTTGTGGCTAATCATGAGGATCAGCCATTAGAAACTCATTAGGAGAGGGATTAGAAGAATGATTAGGTGGGATTAGGGCAAAAGAGATTTGTAGGAGGATTTGACTAGGAGAGAAAATGAGTGGAGGGAATTAAAAATTAGAAGAATAACGATAAGTGAGATTAGGGGGCTTCTAGAAGAACTCATTAGGTTAATGATGATTAGGAAAAAGGTGATTTGTAGGAATCACCTAGATTAATTAATTAATTAAAAGGAGGAATTTGCGGAGAATTAATTTAGGGATTCTAGAAGAATAAAGGTAGATCGATTTATTAAATCTATCAATCAACATACTATAGTGACAACATTAATTATATTTAATTAATATTGAGAAGGAATAGGAATTGGCACAATTAATAAATTAATTATGCGAGGAATTTAAATAAATTAATCAAAATATTTAATTTAAGTGTCTACATTTTGCCCCTCTTTTACAAAATGACAAATTTGGTGATGGGTAAAAGGGGTAAGTGCACAAAGATGGTGGTTAGAAAAGTGGACACGACCCAAAAAAAACATGGAAAAACAAGCAGCGCGTACGCGGTTATAAAATTTGAAATGACCGCGTACATGCTCAGATTTGTTGTTCCCGAGCCTAGAGAAGGTAGTGCGTACGCGCTACTTTTAGGAAAAGTATCGTGTATGTACTACCTTTAGGAAAATGAGCATGTACACACTACTTATAGGAAAATGAGAGCGTAAGCGGTACTTGTCAAAAAAAGTTAAAAAAAAAAAAATGGGTCTTATTTTTCTGTGATAGCCACGTTTTTACTTCCTTTTTTCTTCATTTTCTTTGCTAAACCACGAACGGGTGTTATATTTCTCCTCCAAACCATGAATGAGGTGCCACATTTCTCCTCCAGACACTATGGATCAAGGTTACTTTTTGTCAATTTTTGTCTTTCTTTCCCGTTTGTTCAAATTGTTTTACGTTTTGAATTTAATTTCATTAATTTTGATTAGGGTTTTTCATTTTTTGTTTCAAAAACCAAATTCTTCTAATCCACAACAAGAACAACAAAATGCACCTCCTGACAACCCACAAGATACACCCCCAATTCCTCCTTTTGACCGCACATCTGAAACACAGGAGCAATTGATTAATCAGTTAGGGCAAAATACGTCTAAAATCAATAGACTGATTGATAAATTGAAAACCTCTAAACTTGAGCATCATAAATCCCTTGCCACAAGCCTAGAAACATTAGCTAGTGGTTCCATAACTATTTCCACACAAATTACCAAATGGGGAAACTTTAGGGATAGGTGTCGTCAATTCTATGCTGATGGGTTATCATACGAGGGAGTCAAAAACAAAAAAATTAGTAAACAAAAAATATGTGCCCTTTTTGTTGATCCTAAAATTGGTCAGTCGTTACCTCTTAATGCAAAGAGGTTTCCCATACATTGGTGTACCAATATGCAGATGAAGAATCTTGTTTGTTAGAGTTGGTGGATGGTCTTTGATGATCCACCTTGTAAGAATTATGAGGTTTCATTGTATTTTTTGAGAAAAGTATACTATGATTTTGTGCTCAATGTGTGGCCGAACTATTTTGACATGAGAGAATTCCATGGTAGAGGTGGCGTCTTTGCCCAAGATAGACTTGGAGCCCATAGGCAATTACCCGCGGAGAGTCATCGCCCCCTAGCACCCAAACCCAAGGTGCATCAGGTTGTCCCAGTAGAGCGGAAAGAGTCGATGGAGCTACAGACTGTTTAGGTAGCCACAACATTGACTGGTGCCATCATCCAATATGGGACGTCGTTAGCACACCCTATTGTATTGGATGATGAGCCATTAGTTGCTCCAGGTGGCAACAAAGAGCCCATTCAGCATATGTGTGTCAGTAGCTCGAGGATAGATGATGTAACTGGTGCAGGTGGATCCACATCTCATCTGTGCATGATTTGCAGGAGTAGATGTCAAACCCGCATGACTGAGGATTTCGTGTTGACAGATGAGTTGATGGACATGGTGTTTTCTCATCAACGACATACACAGGTGTGTTGATTTGAATTCATAGCATTTTATTTATCAGTCACTTTAAATTTGTAATTACATAAATAAATTTTCATTTATACATCAATTTAAATTGAGACAAATAATATGCATTTCAAGATGTAGCAGCGGTATCCCATACTCCTCCCCGAGTTACTACAACTGCAACTTCGATGCCTGAGGTATTAATTTTGTAACAAGTTAAAATAGAATAGTACACTTTGAATTAAAAAAAAATACAACATATACTAACTATCTTTAATGCTTGGTCCAATTTTTGGTTTGTAGGTGTTGACAGTGGACCGAATGTCCCAGATTGATGACATCACGCTCTTAGTGATCGATTTTGGCCTACAAGGCTATACGGTATCATATTTTGTACAACCCTTTTTATATATTATTTTGATGGAATATGCAAGTCATTTCATTTTAGATTTTTAAAATTATGTTTAATATATTATCTGTACTAATATCTCATGTTAATTTTTTTTTTAGGGTACCCCCTCCGCGTCTAGGGATAGTCCTAAGAAAAAGAATTCCTTGAAGACACGTGTTGGGTGAATATTTTGTCACCAGCATGCTAATGACAAAACATAAAATTCACACAACGCTATGCTAAGAAATTAATCTCTCCTCTCATCAAGGGGAGGTTCCCTATGAAATTTCTCCTCTAATTAAAAATAAATTAAATTTGTGGGTTGGTGTTGGGCATATAACTCTCTTTTTTTAGAGTTTATGTATTCTCCCTTCACCTAGTTACAATTTCTCTACCTCTTCAGATACTTAAAGAAAAGAACTATTAATCTAACAAACTACACAAAGAGTTACTTTTAAGTAGCACAAAGTCTTCTTTACGGTAACACTAATTCACACTGACCGTTACAAATCAAACAATTAGAAACTTAGCTTAAAGCACAAAGTCTTCAAGTGTAGATTTCTAATCCATTAAACTACTAATAATCGCAGCAATACAAAGCTTACTACAAGTTACTTCCTTTATTGGTAGATTTCTCAAGTATGTTAAGAGCACAAAGTCCGTTGGCAAGATTTGAGATCTCTTTAACCATGTAGAAATAACTTAAAGATCAAATAAGTAAAGATAATATGTATTCAATGGACATAGGAACATTAAATAATATAAACAAATTTATTGATACAACACAAAGTTTGCAATCAACAAAACTGTTTTCTTTATTTGTTTGATTGAATTCTCACCACAAAAGCCCAAAGTCTTAATTGGGATAAAAATCCAGCAGAGTTTTGCTAAGCATGAAAAAGATAAAAATATTTACAAAAAGGTCCTCCATATATAGGAAAAGAAGTTGAGAAAAAGGTGGGCACAGTTGACTTATTCAACCGCACAATCCCATTTTACTACAACTACTACATAAAGAAAACGTGCAACTGCACAAAAATTTACAACATCTATTGGTGCAGCTACATGAAGAAAGAGTGCCAAAAGGGGGAACTTCATTCTTGATTCTCTTCTTTGTTGGATTTCTGAAAACCTTCAAACTTAGCGAGGATGGCTTTGACCTCTGATTCGTTCGGCATCAAGGTAGAACTTGTGATGATTTGAATGCGGGACATTACATCTTGAATCTTTACGTGCTTCTTCTTAACATCCTTTAGCATGGATGCAAGTACTTCAAGGCTGACTTGAATTTCTAACAATTTATCAAATGTATCAAGTGAGAAGTCTTGTCCCGTGCATTGATCCATCAAGGAAAGAAATTCTTAGGTGACGAATTCAGCAGTGACGAGATTTTGATCACCATCATACAAATAGTAAGGGAGATCACCTACTTTAGCAAAAATAAGGTCAACCTCATCATCACCTTCTTTCTTTTCACAATCCAGCTCTACAATCATTAATTTCATTGTCTCTTGTTTATGAGACAATAATGACAAGATTTGAATATACTTCTCCCTTGTGGGAATTACCTTGTTCTCAACTAGGACATCTATCCTAAAATCCTCCATTTTGCTCCAAAGGGTAATGCTTTTCACAACTTCCTCAATTTCATGTGATAAAGAGGTTTTGAGTCTTTGCATCCGACTCTAGACCACTTCATAATCAGATAATAGTTCCACTATTGAGCTTAGAGGATGAGAGCCTTCTAACCTTAGTTGCGAGATCCATTCGTCCATGACCCAACCTTTAGCTCCTACTTGTTCAATCTTTTTGAGAGATTCGGTGTCTATTGATGATCCTATAGGTTCAACATCTTGAGAAGATTGTGTTACCTTTAAGAGGACATTGGTGAGCTGCTCACACTTCTGCTTCAGGTTATTTTTCTCATCCCTCTCCTGATCCAGTCTTCTTAACAAAGAATTAAGGGCTATCTGAGAATCTAATTTCACACTTTCATGTGTCTCCACTTCGAGTTCCACAACCTGCATGGTATAATCTTCTAATCATATGTTGCCTTTGTCCTTGTCTGACGATGGCACCATAACTTTAGTGTATTTTCTTTTGGAAGCTGGGTCTACTACCACTTGAGATATTGTTTTTGGCTTCTTTGTTCCTTTAGGCTTTGGAGGAACCAAGAGTTCAAAGTCAAATTCATCAAGAGATATTACCTGTTTTTTCCTTTTAGGGGCCACTACTTCCATCCAAGGGGGTAGTTCTGGATTGAATGATGGAGTAGTAGCTCCTTGCTAACTTGGGGTCGAAGATTCTGGTGTAGATTGACTGGAACTTGGAGCAGTTCTGAGTGTAACTGATGGTGCTGATACTGAAGCATCTAGTGGAACATTTATTGCTACTACCTCTTCAGTTATAGGTGGGAGAGTTGAGGGTGCCATGAGTGTAAGTTCAACACTTACCAATGAAGGGATTGTTGTGATGGTGGTAGTAATGGCGGGTAAATCTACTGAAACCTATTCTGCAAGTGCATCTTACAAGGTTTCATTAAAATCCATCATGGTAGACTCAAAAGTAGATGAAGGGATATTATCTAAAGTAGAGAAGTTGGTTATTGTAAAAAATTGACCAGCGGTCTCTGATTGTGGCATGCCCATACTTAGATCTCCATCTTCATGAACATCTTCATCCTCTTGATCAGAGTCAGAGTCAGAATCAATAGAGTGAATGACTACTTGTGAGACAATCGGGGCATCAACTTCAGCTAGGCGTGATACTTCCTCTGCCTGTACTTCCTCTTGTTGAGGAATTTCACCTTCTTCGACCTATTTTCCCTTTCCAGCATCACTAGCAGGTGGTTGTTCTGACTCCTTTGTCACTGATTCTTGTGATGCTGATGATGATTCGCCCTTCTTTGCCCCTTTAATGGTAAATTTGATTTTGGGCCCTTTACCCTTTGATTGTACCATAGGAGTTGAAGATAGTGCTTGTGGGTTTGCCTTGCTCTTGGTTCTTGTTTTACCTGTCGTTGTCTTGCCAAATGGACCATCACTGTTGTCATCATCTCCTGAACTATGCGGTTGAAATCCATCCTCCTTATATCCTCCTCATTCTGACAATCCACCCAAACATCCTCAAACCTATAAACATGAGTGTATGTCCTTTTGGGTTTGCTCGTTATACCCCAAAAATCAAAATCAATTTGGGCCTTGAATCTTCTCATGATATTCCACTGCATTTCCTCCTCCATATTTTTGGCTTTGGGATTGGTTAGCATGGAATACCTACCAATTGACTCTAGGAATTGTAGCCCAGTCTTATGTGCTTGCGATTGTTTCTCATGCACACTAATTAGTTGTCTGCACAGCTCAATAAGGACAATTTTATTTGAAGGGAATCTTGGAAGGATGAAGGGCTCACCTGAGAAGCATCCAATTCAGACATAGGTGAATGTGGGAAATTATAGAAACACACACCATAAATGGGACACCCTGCTGTAAGCGGCCTCTAATATTCTTCTCTTCTGAAGGTATTTATCAAAAATGCACTTCCAAATAGAAAAGAAAGAGTCATTAACCCTCCTGTAATGATTACCTTGATTTTTGATTGTTAGTTGGTCATAGTACTTCCAAACGGGCACCACTCTTCAGTCACCCTTGGTTGACAAGCCTGGATATTACCTCATTGAGCCAGCTCCATAAACCAGATACGAGGTCATATAAAACTTCAAGGTTACCTTGACCTCTTTCAATTGGGTGCAAAGCACATCACTGATTTGTTCTCCCCAATCAATTCTTGCGGCTCCCTTTCTGATTATATTCATGTAGTAAACCATCCAACTCTGGAAATAATGAGAGTCTTTTAATCCTCTTACTCTAGATAACATAGTAACCATGTCATTATATTCTTCATTAAAATCACTTCTAAGGAAGGATTTGGGCCAGCGTGAGGTGAGGGAGGTTCTTGCAGCAGAGAGATAAATAGTATTGATCACCTTTTTGCATTTATCCTCATGTTTCTCGTAGTACTCTTGAGCACTCTCTTGAGAAATATCAGCTACTTCTTTAGCTGATGAGCCTTTGAAGACTATTGAAGAATATATTGTCCAGGGTCATGATGACATTCTGATCATCATCTTTTACTTGCCTTGTGCTTGGATCAAAGTGATCAGCTATTGCCAGTACAAATTCAGGATCGTGAGCTACAACTGGGAAGGATGCATACTTATGTAGCTCAGATTTAATTAAATTGGTCAAGCGTGCAGGAGCCTTTTGAATCCGGTCGAAAAATTCTTTCCTGTCAACATGCCCAATTTCGGTGTCCTTGAGCTCCTTATTATTTGAGTCCACTGAACTCTCTAGATATAAATTTAAGTACCTGTCATACTTGTATTTCATCTTCTTCGATGATGCTTTACTCGGAGAAGGATGTCCTAAGGAAGACTCGGGCTTCTTTGACATTCGTGCACAATGACTACATTCAATACTAATGATTAGCCATTCATCATTATCAAAAATCATTTTTTACTCAAACAGATCAAAAAATGGGACTTAAAACAAGCCAAGGAGTAAAAACTGCCAAAATAGCAGGTCGGAGGAAAAAGTCCGATCTGCTTCTTCACAAACAAAACTTGCACATCGGAGTTTAAAACCCGATGTGCAATTTAAAAAAAAACAACCTACACACCAGAGTTTAAAACCTGATGTGCAAACTAGGGAAAACCATCAGCACATTGGAGTTTAAAACCCGATGTGCAGGGGAAAAATATGATAAGCACATCGGACTTTAAAGTCCGATGTGCTTTAAATCAGGAAGGATCTGGTTGACATGTCAGGTTTTAAAACCTGACATGTCAACCTATAACCCTTCACATATCAAATTTTAAAGTCTGATATGCAGAGGTTAATAAGCCGCATATCAGACTTTAAAATCCGATATACAGAGGGACAACCCTTCGGCTGCACGCCGGAGTTTAAAGTCTAGTGTGCAGGGAAGAGAGGGGGATCCAGAGAACAATCAGATTTTAAAGTCCGATTTCTCTCCAGATCAAAGGAGTCAATCGGACTTCAAAATCTGATTGTCCTTCGGATAGAAATCCGAAAAACACAAAAAACAAAAAGAAAAGGAGAAAAAAATCAAAACATGCAAACAGTAAAAACTCGAAAACAAAAACCCTACCTCTTCTAATCTGCCAATGAAAAAGATCCGACAATCAAGCAAGGGAAATCCGAATCACGATGAGCAGGAGTAGAAGAGGACGCACAGAGGAAGAAAATGGAGCATAATGAAAATTAAAATGCATAAAATTAACTTATAAAGCGCTTCTAAACAAACCCTAATAACAATTAATGCGCCATTAATTACAACCTGCAGTTGCATTTCGGGTTTTAAAGTCCGACATGCAAGCCAGGGACACTTGCACATCGAACTTTAAAGTCTGACATGCAACTGAAGAAGTGAAACACCTGCAGTGCGGACTTTAAAGTCCGAACTGCAGACAAAGACAACTCGCAGTTCGGACTTTAAAGTCAACATTACAGGCTGAAACAAGTCACAGTTCGGACTTTAAAGTCCAAACTGTAGGCTAAAAGCTCTTGCAGTTCAGACTTTAAAGTCTGAAATGCATGAAAAACTGCAAAGCTAGGAAACAAGGAAAACAAGAAAAACGAAGGGCAAAAAATGAAATGAACTAACCGACCGAGTCGATTAAGCTCTGCTAGAGACCATAAGGTACGAAATGGACCAGTTTTGTAGTGTTGCCTCACGATTTTGGCCATGCTGAAATCGAGGACAACAGCTACCTCTGATTGGGGAACAAGCTGCACCACCTGAAGCTTGTAGAATCTAGAACTCTAAGTGCCTTTATCCATTGGGCTATAGAGTTAGGCAACGAAAAGACTAAAAAGAAAAGATTTTACAAATTTTGCACGAAAATGCAACTTCCTTTGCATCGTTCTTCATTGAGTAAAGAACTTCAAATTTTCTCCACTATGAGGTAGTGAGAATGGAGTACCATCTACATATGCAAGTAAGTAGCTATGCTCACCACATACTTCATGAATAGTGAAGGGACCTCTCCACAAGGAATCAGACTTTCCATGCAAACCCTTTGGTTCCCTCCTCTTGTCCCATAACAAGACTTGATCACCAACTGAGAAGTCACGGGAAGTTGTTTTCCTATCGAACAACGCCTTCACTTGGCTTTGGTGAGTAGCAATCCTATCTACCACTTCAGCTCTTGTTTCTTCTAGCTGAGAGAGAAACATGATCCGCTTATCCAGTGAATCCTGATATGTGTTGTCTTCAATAGCCTTGGCGAGCTTTAGTGCTGGAAGTTCTACAATGATTGGAATCTCGACATTCAACCCATACAAAAGTTGAAAAGGTGACATACAGATTGCTCTTTTTGGAGTTATACGATCTGCCCATAGTGCATCATAAAGAGCTTTATGCCAAGTCTGTTGTTTCTCATCAACAAGTTTCCTGATAATAGTGACCAGATTCTTGTTGCTTGACTCGACTTGACCATTTTCTTATGGATAATAGTCAGATGAGTGTGAAAGAGTAATACTATGATCAAAGCAAAAGTCAATTATCTCATAAGATGAAAAACATGAAGCATTATCAGCTACAATCTTATGAGGAACACCAAACCTTGAGACAATGTTCTCCTTTAGAAACTGACAAACCACCGCTGAGGTAGATTGATTAGGTGGAATTGCTTCCACCCACTTGGTGAAGTAATCTATTGTTGTGAGGATGTATATGTGACCAACACTTGATGTTGGATTGACAGGTCCAATGAAGTCCAATCCCCACTGTTTGAAAGGATCTTCAATTATTACTGGCTTTAGTGGGAGAGAAACTAATTTAGGCTTGCCAAAAAATTGTTGACATTGCTCACACTTGCGAACCCAACTGTATGTATCTTTAAACAATGTTGTCTAGTAATACCTAGCACGCAAGATTTTGTGTGCAGTAACAGGGGCAGAAAAATGTCCTCCACAAGCAAGATCATGAAAAGATTGAAGTAATCTTACTTGTTGTTGTTTGTACACGCAGCGCAAGAAATTGTCTTCCAGACCCTTCTTGTACAAACCATTATCCCATAGGACAAAATTCACTTCTTTGAGCTTTAAGGTTCGCTTTTCTTTAGTTGAACAAGTATGATCTTACGCATAGCTATACATAATGAACTCCTTAGTATAATCTGGGCATACTAAGACTGGAGCATTTGCCATAGCTTCTTTGATCTAATGGAAGGCTTGCTTCCCTTCAGGAGTCCATTTGAAGAGAGAATTACCCTTCATCATATTGACTATATGACGAGTTTTTTTGGTGAAGTTGGGAATGAATCTTCGCAGGAAATTAACTTTTCCGAAGAAAGAATGAACAACAGTCTTATTGGTCGGCAAGGAAAGGTCACATATTTCTTTTACCCTTTCCGCATCAATTTTAATACCTTCCTTTGAAACAATATGCCAAAGCAATTTACCTTCAGTGACCCCAAAATAGACTTTTTGGGATTGAGAGAGATTCCATGTTGACGACATTTCTCTAAAACTTATTGTAGATGGGAAAAATGATCTTGACATTCCTTAGAATAAACTGTCAAATCATCTAAATAGACAATAATGAACCTACCAAGCAAACTTCGGAAGGCCAAGTCCATTGCACATTGGAAAGTTGCTCCCACATTTATTAATCCAAAAGGCATCTTGTGATATGCGAAGGTACCCCAAGGTGTAGTGAATGCGGTCTTATGTTGATCTTGCTCCAGCACTTCTACCTGATTATAACCTGAAAACCCATCCAACATGGACATCATTTCTGCTCCAGTAACAACTTGTAAGACATGGACCATGATAGGTAAAGGATAATTATCCTTCAAGGATGCTTGATTCAAGTTTCAGAAATCTACACATATCAGAATTTCACCATTCTTCTTACGTATAGGTACAATATTGGCTATCCAAGAAGAATGGTGGATGGGGAAGATTATCCTTGCTTTCAACATCTTTTGTACTTCAGCAAAGATAGTGTCAGAGATTTTTGGGTTATATTGCCTTTGCTTCTGTTGGAAAGGCATAATACCTGGTTTCAATGGAATGTCATGGCAGAGTTCTTCGGGACAAAAAGACTTTAGATCTTCATAGGAGTATGCTAAGACGTCAACATAATACTGCAATAATGCAACAAATTTATGTCTTTCTCCTTGTGAGCAACATTTTCCAATGTTGATCATTTTTGGATTGTCCTCAGTCCCAATGTTTATTTGTTCATATTCCATTGACCTTGTGGTTGATCTTTGCTACATCTTAACACAAGGATCATGCTTGTCAAAAAGCTTTTCTAGCAAAACTAGACCCTTGGGGATCTTGTTTCCTTTTAATTGCATAAATTTTTCTCCTATTTCTGCATCAACACTTTCAATTGCATCGTTTGAAGGGCAGTGACTACCTTCAAAGTATAGATCATCAAATTGATCAGAAGTCTACAATAAATTTATTACATGATGATAATCATTGAACACCTGCCAATGATCAGAGTTGTCAGGAACGCTTGGCTGGAAAACTAACTCAACCACATAAGTTGATCCTGAAAAATCTTTATGAGGAATCAAAGATGTTGCTGATACTGCTAATGAGTCATCCCTATCATTGAATTCATGGGAAACCACATATATATCAAAATCATCAAATGTTTCTATTAGATCCCAGACAAGATTGCGGTAGTGCCACAATCTTTCACTCCTTGTTTGATATATGTTTCTGATCTGACATACTATTAACTTGGCATCTCCTTGAGCATGCAAGTTCTTGATTCCCTTCTGCTGAGCAACATTTATTCCCAGAAGGAGAGACTCATACTCAGTAGTGTTGTTTGTGTTATTGAACTACAATTTGAAGGAGAAAAGGAAAAGATTACCCTTGGGAGAGATCAAAACAATACCGGCTCCTGATCCCATGGAAGAATAGCTGCAATCAAACTCCAGCATCCAAACATCATCTGGACTACCAATGTTGATGGTATCAAAATTGAGAATTTCTTGTTATGAAGTTGAAGCTCCTTCTGATTCAATAACATTACTTTCACAACTACTTTCACAATAAACTGGGAAATAATTGAGTGAAGTATCATCTTCACTCTCAGGAGTCATCTTTATACCATCATCAACATGCATGAAATAATTACCCATGTCTGATGATTCAAAAAGAATCTGGGCCCGCTGATTGTCAGACTTGACAATGGTATATTTTGATTCTTTTTCTGGAAGTAACCTTTGGACAACTCCTTTAATTGGGATACGAGCCTTAGTCATATCCATGTTTAACTCACCCCCAACATCTCTATATAAATTCCTTCCCAACAATAGCCCATAGGAAGCCAGTACATTAGCTACCAGTATTGTCATCTTCATTTTCTTTTCTAGGAATGAAGCAAAGGCAAACTGTGCATCTTTGATTTGACCAATAAAAGGAACTTGTTTGTTATCCATAGAGAAACACCTTCCAAATGTTTTGGTCAAAGTTAAACCAAGGGAATTGGCAACTTTTGATGGCATAACATTATCAGATGCCCTTGAATCAATTACGCAGTTGCTAAGCTTGTAACCATTTATTAACAAAGAGATGTAAAATGGTTCTATCTTCTCAACATGAGAAGGGGAAGATACTAGATTGTTTTGAAGAAAGTTTGATTTTGGAAGATTGCTAGGGGTAGTATCTTTTTCTTTAAAAAATTTGACCAAACGGTCAAATTGATCTGGGTTAGATCTCAAAAATTCAACTTCAGAAATTTGTATCTTAGTTTTCTTTGCATGATCTAAAATATCAAATGACTGAAAAGAATTCATCATCAAAGATGGATTTGGATTCTCATTTTGAGAATTAAAAATATTTGGCACACTAGTCTTTGATGCATATGTAGAAGAATTGATAGGTGCAGAAAAATTGATAACAGTCGAAGAATCACTTACATTTTTATCCTTCACAACATCCATTGAGATAGTGTTATCCTTTGCTGGATTTGGTATGGGAGCCCCGTGCTTTGCAATAGAAATCAACAAATGTTGAGAGTCCTTTATTTGAGTAGAATCGTCACTCTTCGCAATGACAGGTGGTTGAGCTGCCTGTGTTTGTGAATGGGTGAATACTGCAAATGTGTCTCCATCATGTGCAACTAGCATATCATCTTCTTGATACTGCATAAACCTGATATTAGAGTTGCCAGCTAAATCTGCATCACCTTCTTGATGCGAATTAGCATCTTCTTCACCAAAAGGAGGAAGATCATTTTGTTCAACTTCATAGTATCCAGTAGCTGAACTTTGGGGTGGTGCTTCCAATGCAAGCCTCTCTGGAGCAGGAGGTAATTTATTCTGATTACGCATAGCGTAATTGGAAGCATTGTTTGGGTAAGTCCTTCTTGGAACGTATCGATAAGAAGTATTTCCTTGTGAGGAAATCTACTTCTTAAGCACTAGCAACTCATTTGCTAGCTTCTGTATCATAGGATCAGCGGAACTAGTTGAAAAAAGAGATGCATTGGCAGCTTGATTACTCCTAACCTTGTTAGGATCTCTCCTTATCTTGCCAGCAAGGATAAGATCATCTTCAACCGATATGGCCATTTGTTGAGCTGCAACCAAATCTATAGGATTGTTCCTCCGCAAAAGGAAACTCACCTCTGGCAATTGGAAGTTGATGAAAAAACATTTCAAGTTTCTAGCAGTAGGTCTTGAAACAACTAGAATACAATTATGTAACTTGTCCAACTTGGCTACAAACTCATGCATGGGCTCTTGAGGCTCTTTCTTCAACTGAGTTAATTGTGCTAATAAAGCATGATCATCTTTAGTAGACTTAAATCTCACCTCAAACAACGTTCTGAGAGATGCCCAATTTGTGATACAAGCATTGGGTAGATGATAGAACCAATCGATAGCAGCTCCTTGCAAAATTTCAATGAATAATCTTACTAAAACATCTTTGTGTTCAACACCAAGAACTCCACAAGCAATGTAGAAGGTAGCAATGTGTTTGTCTAGATGTGGGGCACCATCCCCAAAAAATTTGGGTAAATTTTTTCGTGTACCTTTGGGTAATTCATGCAAAGGTGCAGTCAAGTTTAGAGGAGCAAAGAAGTACCCCAAGGGCCAGCAACAGCCATCCTTAATGGATTATAAGGTGGTATTACAAAATGATTTGCTAATGGAACAACTGCAACTTGCAAACTTGATGCCTTGCTTGGTACAGGAGATCGCCGTGCAAATGGAGGAAAACTTCGTGTCCGTTGCAAAGGAGAAAACGTCCATGGAGGTGTCACAAAGGGAAAATTGAATTGCTACAATACTTCAAAGGTAGGATCAATAATTCCTGCTAATCGTTGCCCATGAGTTTAACATCGATCAACCAGATTATGATTTGAAGAAAAACAACAATTTGGAAATTACAATGAAAATGCATTGCACCTCAAGAGACAAACCGGTTACACGTCGTTCCCCATCAGAGTCGCCAAAAAACTATTGGGTGAATATTTTGTCACCAGCGTACTAATGAAAAAACATAAAATTCACACAACGCTATGCTAAGAAATTAATCTCTCCTCTCATCAAGGGGAGGTTCCCTATGAAATTTCTCCTCTAATTAAAAAGAAATTAAATTTGTGGGTTGGTGTTGGGCATATAACTCTCTTTTTTTAGAGTTTATGTATTCTCCCTTCACCTAGTTACAATTTCTCTACCTCTTCAGATACTTAAAGAAAAGAAGGATTAATCTAACAAACTACACAAAGAGTTACTTTTGAGTAGCACAAAGTCTTCTTTACGGTAACACTAATTCACACTGATCATTATAAATCAAACAATTAGAAACTTAGCTTAAAGCACAAAGTGTTCAAGTATATATTTCTAATCTATTAAACTATTAATAACTGCAGCAATACAAAGATTACTACAAGTTACTTCCTTTATCAACAGATTTCTCATGCTAAGAGCACAAAGTCTATTGGCAAGATTTGAGAGCTCTTTAACCATGTAGAAATATCTTAAAGATAAAATAAGTAAAGATAATATGTATTCAATGGACATAGGAACATTAAATAATATAAACAAATTTATTGATACAACACAAAGTTTGCAATCAACAAAACTATTTTCTTTATTTGTTTGATTGAATTCTCACCACAAAAGCCCAAAGTCTTAATTGGGATAAAAATCCAGTGAAGTTTCACTAAGCATGAAAAAGATAAAAAAATTTACAAAAAGTTCCTCCTTATATAGGAAAAGAAGTTGAGAAAAAGGTGGGCATAGTTGACTTATTCAACCGCACAATCCCATTTTACTACAACTACTACATAAAGAAAACGTGCGGCTGCACAAAATTTACAACATCTATTGGTGTAGATACATGAAGAAAGAGTGCCAAAAGGGGGAACTTCATTCTTGATTCTCTTCTTCATTGGATTTCTGAAAACCTTCGAACTTAGTGAGGATGGCTTTGACCTCTGATTTGTTTGGCATCAAGGTAGAACTTGTGATGATTTGAACGCGAGACATTACATCTTGAATCTTTACGTGCTTCTTCTTAACATCCTTTAGCATGGATGAAAGTACTTCAAAGCTGACTTGAATTTATAACAATTTATCAAATGTATGAAGTGAGAAGTCTTGTCTCGTGCATTGGTCCATCAAGGAAAGAAATTCTTGGGTGACGACTTCAGCAGTGATGAGATTTTGATCACCATCATACAAATAGCAAGGGAGATCACCTAATTTAGCAAAAATAAGGTCAACCTCGTCATCACCTTCTTTCTTTTCATGATCCAGCTCTGCAATCATTAATTTCATTGTCTCTTGTTTATGAGACAATAATGACAAGATCTAAATATACTTCTCCCTTGTGGGAATTACCTTGTTCTCAACCAGGACATCTATCCTAAAATCCTCCATTTTACTCCAAAGGGTAGTGCTTTTCACAACTTCCTCAATTTCTTGTGATAAAGAAGTTTTGAGTCTTTGCATCCAACTTTGGACCACTTCATAATCAGACAATAGTTCCACTGTTGAGCTCAGAAGATGAGAGCCTTCTGACCTTAGCCACAAGATCCATTCATCCATGACACGGCCTTTAGCTCCTACTTGTTCAATCTTTTTGAGAGATTTGGTGTCTATTGATGATCCTATAGGTTCAACCTCTTGAGAAGATTGTGTTACCTTTAAGAGGATGTTGGTCAGCTGCTCACACTTCTACTTCAGGTTATTTTTCTCATCTCTCTCCTGATCTAGTCTTCTTAACAAAGAATTAAGGGCTGTCTGAGAATCTAATTTTACACTTTCATGTGTCTCCACTCCGAGCTCTACAACCTACATGGTATAATCTTCTGATTGTATGTTGCCTTTGTCCTTGTTTGATGATGACACCATAACTTCAGCGTATTTTCTTTTGGAAGCTGGGTCTACTACCACCTGAGATATTGTCTTTGGCTTCTTCATTCCTTTAGGCTTTGGAGGAACCAAGAGTTCAAAGTCAAATTCATCAAGAGATATTACCTATTTTTTCCTCTTAGGGGCCACTACTTCCATCCAAGGGGCTAGTTCTAGATTGGATGATGGAGGAGTAGCTCCTTGCTGACTTGGGGTCGAAGATTCTAGAGTAGGTTGATTGGAACTTGGAGCAATTGTGAGTGTAACTGATGGTGCTGATATTGAAGCATCTAGTGGAACATTTGTTGATGCTACCTCTTCAATTATAGGTGGGAGAGTTGAGGGTGCCATGAGTGTAACTTCAGCACTTACCAATGAAGGGATTGTTGTGACGGTGGTATTAATGGTGGGTAAATCTACTGAAACTTGTTCTGCAAGTGCATCTTGCAAGGTTTCATTAAAATCCATCATGGTAGACTCAAAAGTAGATGAAGGGATATCATCTAAAGTAGAGAAGTTGGTTATTATAAAAAATTGACCAGCAGTCACTGATTGCGGCATGCCCATACTTAGATCTCCATCTTCATGAACATCTTCGTCCTCTTGATCAGAGTCAGAGTCAGAATCAATAGAGTGAATGACTACTTGTGAGACAACTGGGGCATCAACTTCAACTGGGCATGATACTTCCTTTGCTTGTACTTCCTCTTGTTGAGGAATTTCACCTTCTTCGACCTCTTTTCCCTTTCCAGTTTCACTGGCAAGTGATTGTTTTGACTCTTTCGTCACTACTTCCTGTGATGTTGATGATGATTCGCCCTTCTTTGCCCCTTTAACTATAAATTTGATTTTGGGCCCTTTACCCTTTGATTGTACCACAGGAGCTGAAGATAGTGCTTGTGGGTATGTCCTACTCTTGGTTCTTGTTTCAACTGTTGTTGTCTTTCCCAATGGACCATCACTATTGTCATCATCTCTTGAACTAGTGGGAAGCTGTTTTATCCTGAGATTCTTCTTTAGCAACCAAGCATCGGTGTTTGCTAAAATGGGAGAGATCCTTTGTGTAATGGACTTGCTTTCCTTCTTTCACCATTGCACAAGTGGAAGTGGGGAATCAACAATCTTCTTCTCATAATAAACAGGGTCTACTATGTCATCTGTGTCTTCCATAGTCATGGGGATCTTAGCTAGATCTAGATTTTCAATTTGTTCTAGAGTAAGGCGGCTGAAATCCATCCTCCTTATATCCTCCTCATTCTGACAATCTGCCCAAACATCCTCAAACCTATAAACATGAGTGTATGTCCTTTTGAGTTTTCTCTTTATACCCTGAAAATCAAAATCGGTTCGAGTGTTGAATCTTCTCATGGTATTCCACTGCATTTCCTCCTCCATATTTTTGGCTTTGGGATTGGTTAGCATGGAATACCTACAAATTGACTCTAGGAATTCCAACCCAGTCTTATGTGCTTGTGATTGTTTCTCATGCATACTAATCACTTGTCTGCATAGCTCCATAAGGATAATTTTGTCTGAAGGGAATCTTGGAAGGATGAATGGCTCACCTGAGAAGCATCCATTTCAGATATAGGTGAATGTGGGAAATTGTAGAAACACACCCAAAATGGGACACCCTGCTATAAGCGGCCTCTGATATTTTTCTCTTTTGAAGGCCTTTATCAAAAATACACTTCCAAACAACAAAGAAAGTGTGATTAACCCTCTTGTAATGATTACCTTGATTTTTGATTGTTAGCTGGTCATAGTACTCCCAAACGGGCACCACTCTTCTGTCACCCTTGGTTGACAAGCCTGGATATTACCTCATTGAGACAGCTGCAGAAACTAGGTATGAGGTCATATAAAACTTCAAGGTCATCTTGACCTGTTTCAATTGGGTGGAAAGCGCATCACCGATCTATTCTCCCCAATCAATTCTTCCGGCTCCCTTTCTGATTATATTCATGTAGCAAACCATCCAGCTCTAGAAATAATGAGTCTTTTAATCCTCTTACTCCAGACAACATAGTAACCATGTCATTATATTCTTCGTTAAAATCACTTCTGTGGAAGGATTTGGGCCAACGTGAGGTGAGGGAGGTTCTTGCAATAGAGAGATAAATAGTATTGATCACCTTTTTGCATTTATCCTCATGTTTCTCGTAGTACTCTTGAGCACTCTCTTGAGAAATATCAGCTACTTCTTCAGTTGATGAGCCTTTGAAGACACTATTGAAGAATATACTGTCCAAGGTCATGATGACATTCTGATCATCATCTTTTACTTGCTTTGTGCTTGGATCAAAGTGATCAGCTATTGCCAGTACAAATTCAAGATCATGAGCTGCAACTAGGAAGGATGCATACTTATGTAGCTTAGATTTAATTAAACTAGTCAGGCATGCAAGAGCCTTTTGAATCTGGTCAACAAATTCTTGCATGTCAACATGCCCAATTTCGGTGTCCCTGATCTCCTTAATATTAAAGTCCACTGAACTCTCTGGATATAAATTCAAGTACCTGTCATACTTGTATTTCATCTTCTTTGATGATGCTTTACTCGGAGAAGGCTGTCCTGAGGAAGACTCGGGCTTCTTTGGCATTTGTGCACAATGACTGCATTCAATACTGATGATTATCCATTCATCATTATCAAAAATCATTTTTTTCTCAAACGGATTGAAAAACAGGACTTAAAATAGGCCAAGGAGTAAAAACTGCCAAAATAGCAGGTCGAAGAAAAAAGTCCGATCTGCTTCTTCACAAACAAAACTCGCACATCGGAGTTTAAAACCTAATGTGCAATTTAAAAAAACAACTTGCACACCGGAGTTTAAAACTCGATGTACAAACTAGGGAAAACCATCAGCACATCGAAGTTTAAAACTCGATGTGCAGGGGAAAAATATGATAAGCACATCGGACTTTAAAGTCCGATGTGCAATCTAAAACAAATTAAAGGCACATCGAACTTTAAAGTCTGATGTACTTTAAATCAAGAAGGATCTGGTTGACATGTCAGGTTTTAAAACCCGACATGTCAACCTATAACCCTCTGCATATCAGATTTTAAAGTCCAATATGTAGAGGTTAATAAGCCGCATATTAGACTTTAAAATCCGATATGCGGAGGGACAGCCCTTCGGCTGCACGCTGGAGTTTAAAGTTCAGTGTGCAGGGAAGAGAGGGGGATCCAGAGAACAATCGGATTTTAAAGTCCGATTGCTCTTCGGATCAATGGAGGTAATCGGACTTCAGAATCTGATCGTCCTCTGGATAGAAATCTAAAAAACACAAAAAACAAAAAGAAAAGGAGAAAAAAATGAAAACATACAAACAATAAAAACTCGAAAACAAAAACCCTAGCTCTTCCAATCTACTGATGAAAAAGATCTGACAATTGGGCAAGGGAAATCCGAATCACGACGAGCAAGAGCAGAAGAGGGTGCACGGAGGAAGAAAATGGAGCATAATGAAAATTAAAATGCATAAAATTAACTTATAAAGCGCTTCTAAACAAACCCTAATAACAATTAATGCACCGTTAATTACAACCCGCAGTTGCATGTCGGGTTTTAAAGTCTGACATGCAAGCCAGGGACACTTGCACGTTGGACTTTAAAGTTCGTCATGCAACTAAAGAAGCGAAACACCTGCAGTGCGGACTTTAAAGTTCGAACTACAAAAAAAGACAACCCACAGTTTGCACTTTAAAGTTTGCATTGCAAGCTGAGACAAATCACAGTTCAGACTTTAAAGTCCGAACTGTAGGCTAAAACCTCTTGCAGTTTGGACTTTAAAGTTTGAACTGCATGAAAAACTGCAAAGCTAGGAAACAAGGAAAACAAGAAAAACGAAAGGCAAAAAATGAAATGAACTAACCGACCGAGTTGATTAAGCTCTCCCGGAGACCATAAGGTACGAAATGGACCAGTTTCGTAGGGTTGCCTCACGATTTTGGCCATGCTAAAATCAAGGACAACAACATGAAAACGTGGGAAAAAGGTAATTGACCACATTTTTAGTTGTACAATTGTTTGAAAATGTTAAAATCAAGTATTAGTTGGGGTTTGTAGATTGATTAGTGTTTTTTGTCTATTTTACATGTACAACGTCCATTGAGCTATGTGGATTTGTTGAATGCACCTGATTCACCTGTGGATCAAGAGAGGGTGGAGGTATGTATCTCTACTTTATTTTCTTGATTTCATGATTATATGCACGCGTACATGTGAACTTGTGGTATATTATAATCTTAAAAAAATTTCATACAAGAAATATCCATAGCTGTTTCATCAATGGTGTAGCGTCCTAAAATTGCGACACTTGCAATTTCAACCACATTTGGGTCTTCACGATGGCGACGCAACACTGAACCTGAATGGAGACCCCGAAACTTGTTCATGACATCAAAAACTGCATTTTTCAGCACCCTGGCCTGATCCTCCTTGCACCCTGCTATCCCTGGAGGTGGGACTATGGCGCCCAGTGCCCTGGTCCTTCAGGACTAGGGCGCCTAGCGCCCTGGTCCCCCAGGACCATGGTGCCCAGCGCCATGTTCCCTAGCCCTATTTTGGGCCCGGTCTCTTATGGGGCTTCGGGTCTTTATGTTTGCAAATTGGAAAATAATCTTCCCAGGTCAGCCTAAGGTCGGAAAAATCAATCTTTTAACCCTAATTGATAAGTATATAAACTACATATCCTCTCCCATTTTGAAAAAGAGGGAAAAAAGGTGGAAACGACATTCAAGCATTCTTTCAAGCAATTGATCAATCTAAGTCTCCATTCAAGGCTAAGTGTTGAATTCAAGACAAGGATTCAACCATTGAAGAGGAGATCACTTACAACATACAACATACAACAACATTTACACCTTCGCATGTAAGAATACAAAAATTCTTACAACAAGGTATCAGTACTTGTTTACATTACAAACATTTACATTTACAGCATTCTCATTTCTTGGTTAATTCCAAAACCGGGGTTTGACCTAAGGGCAAACCCCTAATCCCTAACCCCCCAATCATCATCTCTTTTCTGTGTGTAGGTTGCAGGTACGCGGCTGTAATTGAAGATCTGGAACCCTTGTGCAGAGACGAACAAATCCCCCTTCCTTTCGCGGATTTTTCGGAGGACCGTGTTCACGCCGAGCGCCATCGTCCCGTCAACTTTCGCTCAAATTTGCAGGATAGCATTGTCTCGACATTTTACTGCTAATTCCAGGTCCGCAGCTTCATCCTATATTCCTATCTCTATTTATAAGTGATTCTTTCTCACTTTTCATGCGTTCCTAGCTTAATCCTTCTATCTACATTCTTTACAAAAGAGGGTAGCCTTGCTGTCTTAACCCTTGAAACTCATTTAGAATCCAATCTTGCATTGTGTGGGATTGGATCTTGTGGGTTTCAACCCCTCTTTTGAATGTAAAGTCTCCCCTAAGTGAAAACCGTCAACCCTAGTGACCTCCTTTCTCTCCTTGGAGTGGTGGGGGGAACACTTAGGGTTCGATCGCGATTTTTCACTTTACATTTTGGTGAACCCGACGTGAACATCCTTTTTGATTATTCATGGCTAGATCTGAAAATTGGATGCCTTGATTACATTTCCATGTTTGATATTTTGCAAATTTTAGAGGTTGATTGCATAAAAACCCTAAATTTTCTTTTTAGTAATTGAGCTTGCAAAATGTTTAATGGTTAATGCTTGTTTCAGATCTACCCTTCTATTACAAATTATCAATTCATATTTGTGCTTTAATTCTTAAAATTAAGTGGTTAAGTGTCAAAACCCTAATTTTTAAAACCCTCTTGATTCAACCTTTGACTGATAATTTCACTGATCAAAACATCTCCAAATCGGCTGTAACTTTGGATTCCGCAACAAAATCATAATATCTTTCATCCCTGAAAATTTGGAAAAAAGTTGCGAGGACCATGTGCACCCCGAGCACCATCGTCCCCGACATTTTTTTCAAAATTTTGGGAGCTAGATCTTACTGTATTTTTCTGCTAAAATCCAGAATTTTGGCTGATTTCATCAATTCTAACACTTTAAAAATTAAAGTCAAAGTTGGTCTAGTGATTGCTTGGATTAAGGCTCCTAATCATTCAAAAATTGTTGAAATTGAAATTTTGTGGCAAAATTGTGTTCTTACTATCCTAAATCTGAAAAGTGTGTCGGCATTCATTCAAAATTTCAGTGCTTTATTCAAATTCTTGCAATTTGTGACTTTTGAAATTAAGTGCTTAATTACAACAACTTTTATTTCCGCTTTCAAAATTGAATTTTGCGTGAAATTGAGTCAACTTTTAAATTTCAAAGCTTGCATTGCTCTCAGTATTCCCTCTTATGTAGGAGAAAAAGTGACACTAAGCAAACATGCCCTAATCTCACTTTCAACCACACACTTGTGGAATATGAAAGAGCCTAGAGGTATCACACAATTGGCTACTTCTTTTTGTGGAAGAGAGAGCCACGGGCTACCTATTAGGATTTCTATTCCTTTGTTGTAATTGAAAGATAAAATGATGCAAGTTCAATCCCTAACCCCAAAGTGCAAGTATGAACTAATAACAAGATTGCAGAATTGAACTTAAACAATGGAAAGCTGTAAACACAAGGACAAGACAAGAATGTAAATGCATACCCGGTGTTAAAATATGAGTGAAAATGTTCGGGACGGGGGCGCGGGTGCCACTGTCCTGATTCTGCCCCTGAAACTGCTCCGAAAACTGATGTTTTTTGCACTCTGGAAAAGCTGTCAAAAATGTTGAAAATGCTATCTGTCAGGAGGACTAGGGCACCCAGCACCCCTGTCCCAGGGACCAGGGCACCCAGCGCCCCTATCCTGGCAGGACCAGGGCGCCCCACGCCCCTGTCCTGGTCTTTTGCTCCAAAATTTGGTGTGAAGTTCCGTCTCAGTCTGCTTCCGTCGGATCTGCAACTTGCGGCGTCGTCTGAATCCCGAAACCTGCACTTATATCTGAAAAGGGTATGGGTGGCTATATAGGGTTTTGCCTTAGTCAAACCCCTGCTTCGGTGATTTCCACCTCCACGAATAGCCAAGTTGTATTGTAAAAGTAATGTGTGTGCAGACCTTGTGTGTGTGCAAGATCCTAAAATGCAAAAAAGCAAACTAGAGCAACCTAGAAAGTAAACCCTAATTGCTTGTAAATGATAATGTAAATGCTCTAAATCAAGATGCAAAGTGATCTAAAGCATGAATAAAGGATATATTGAAGCTTATGCAAAGACATGAAAACAACATGAAATCATACCCAACCCTTAAGGGAGGAGTACAAGCCAATCTTCAGTCGGTAATCTCCTATTGTTCTTCAATGTCTCCCAAGCCCTAAATGAATGAAATTGATGAATGCTTGATGGATGGATGTTGAATGTTATTGAAGTCCTCAAAGATCTACTCTTTCGCTGCATAGAAGGTCCTCAAAAGTCCAAATTCCGATCCTTTCAAATGAAGAAAGAGATCTCTTATGTATGAAACCCTAGGTCTTAATTTCGACTTTTGGCCGACCTAGAGATTGAATATCCCGCCAATTTCTTGGGGTTAAGCTTTATTTTATGATTGGATCGCGCTCCTAAAATTTTGGGAAAAATGTCCGGGACCATGTGCACTCCGGGCGCCATGGTCCCGACAACTTTTCACCAAATTTTCAGGGCCGTCGGATATGATGATTTTAGAGAGAATCCTGAAGTTACAGGTGATTTTCAGATGTTTTGACCCCGAAATCAAGCCCCCAAGTTCAAAATAGGACCTAATTAGGGTTTTTGATTAAATGATGTATTGGAGGAATAAATTGAAAGGGGCACACTTTAATGAAAGGGCCCAACTTTATGATATGGGAGATGATAAAATAGGACCTTAGACCTAATTAATTTGATTAATTAAGTGCTAAAGGGGAAATGCAATGCAAAATACAAAATGCGCCAAGGCGGGTGCTAAACTAGGTGTGAAATTGTACCACCCTAGCAAGTGCGTACAATTTACAATGCTACACCTCTAAAATCATCAAATTCAAAATTTTAGTTTCCCTCTCTTTTTCAAAATTCAAATTTTGCATTTTTCAATAATCTTGGTAGAGTTCAATTTTGAGATTGCAACTTTAATTTGGCCTATCTACAGATCTTAAAATCACTCAATTTTTTCAGATTAGCTCTAAAATCATCATAACTTTCATCCCTGAAAATTTCGAAAAAAGTTGCGAGGACCGTGTGCACTCCGTTCGCCACGGTCCCGGACATTTTTTCCAAAATTTCGGGAGATTGTCCTGATTGTATTTAACAGCTTAAGTCTAGGAGATTGGCTGATTTTACTGAAATTTGCTACCTCTAAAATTCAAAATCTTCTCTCCCTCTCGAGTGCATGTGTTTTACAACAATAAGCCCTACTTACACTATTCCCATTAGACGAAGTCATAGAATTAAGTCTTTCCAAGGTTTAATAACCGAGGAGATGGAACCTAATTTGAATGGCCTTTCTAATGAGGACACGGGTAATTCCTCTAATCCTCCTAATGATGAAGAAGCTCTTCATGAGGTTTCTGTAGAACAACTTTCGAAATTGGATAACCAATTTGATGATTTTCAGCAATGGATGTCTCAAGAGTATCCCGATAGTCAAGCTCTTTCATTAATTGAGGGTCTAAAACGTATGGTTCAAAGTGATAAGAATGGAATTGACATTTTGCGTGGTATTGCACACATTGTGGATTCGAATGTGATGCCTATGAAGAGTTGTGCTGAAACTTTAGGTTATACACAACCACCCACTCAAGTTAATCATTCTATTCCTCTGACAACTTCTATTGCTAGCATACCTACCTTTACATCAAACATAATGACTACTTCCATACAAGACATTCCCCCTATGATCACCAGTCATGGGGGCAATCCTTCCTCTTCAATCAACCCTCTACCTTCACTCAATCTGACTTCTTCATTCATTCCTTCAATGAGTGTTCCTATTACATCTCCACAAATGAACATGACGCAAGGGGGCAATTCATTTAACCATTCCATTCCTCCTTGTAGTGTTCCTCCTTTCCAATCATCTCCTATGACTAACTATCATAGTGTCCCGCCACCTTACTCTCAATCAATACCTTCTTTCAATAACATAATACCTCCATCACAATCTAACACGTCTAATATGAACTCTTCAACTGAAGCAACCATTAACAATCTTGCACAAACTGTCTCTTCTTGACAGCAACAAATTGCCTCTATGAATCAATCTAAGTTTAGTGTGCCCACATTTGATGTTGCGAGCCCACTTTCTCTTGACATTGTTCGAGCTATCCCTCCTAAACATGTTGAAATCCCGCATTTGGAGCTTTATAATGGTAAAGGTGATCCTCTAACACATGTTAAGACTTTTCAAACAATATGTACCGATTTTTCTTATGACCAAAGGTTGCTTGCAAAACTATTTACTAGAACATTAAGAGATAAAGCCCTACAATGGTATTGCTCGTTGCCTTCTTATTCTATTACTTCTTTCGAACAACTTGCAAATGCTTTTATTCAACAATTTCAAAACAATATAAGTCCTAAAGTTACTTTGATTGATTTAATGCATTGTAAACAAGGTGTTAAAGAAAAAGTGACTGATTTCATTGGTCGATATAAGCATTTGTATGCTCAAATTTCTTTTCCAGTGCCTAACAATGATATTCAAAGAATCTTTATTTCTAATTTACAAAAAGATATTCGAGACAAACTTCTGTTTTCTGAGTTTACTTCTTTCCAACAGTTGTGTGCAACTCTTCACAATTATCAACTGACTGTGAGTCAAATGGAACAAGCAAATCCTATGGCTCCGAGTGATAAGGGTGATAGTAGTCAACAACCCTTTGGAAAGTTTAAACCAAACAGAGAGTCCATTAAATTCAATGAAAACATCATCAACAACAATGTGAATGCAGCATCAGGTGTGCCTCCTATTTCTAAGTTTTTCAAGAAAGAAAGAAAGTTTACTCCTTTGAATGAATCATTGCATAGTATTATGAATAAGTTATTGGAACAAAATGTGCTTACTCTCCCTCCTGTAAGGCAAATAGATCCTGCAAAGATTAATTCACCCTATTTTGATAACAAATCTTTTTGTCAATTTCATCATCAACCTGGGCATGATACTGAAAAATGTTTTGCTTTAAAGGGTAAAATTCAAGATTTGATTGATAATAATACTATCTCTGTTTCAGGAGTGAATGATAAAGGCAATACATCTGTAGCTCCTCCTAACCAAAATCTTAAGATTTTTACTGATCCATTACCTTCTCATACCTCTAATGCGATTGAGACTAATGATTCCTCTTTCTCATCTGACAGTCTTGTGTCTATGACTCCGAATCTGATTAACTTTGTAGAGCAGCAAGAAAACCCTAAAGAACCTTCCATCACATTTGATTCTAATGAAACTATCAGGGCACCTGATGGTCCTTTATACATAGTTGCAAAAGTCAAGAATACACCTTGCCATGGAGTGCTTATTGATTCTTCTTGCATGGTTAATGTTATTACTGAAGAATTTCTCTTTACTTTACAATTGAATCAAGTGATCTATGACAAAACAGATGTGATTGTGAAATTATTTGATGCATTTTCTTCTCCTGCAATTGGTTCTATTACATTACCTATTGAGGTCCATAACAAATCCCTTGATGTGAACTTTGCTATTATTCCTTCATCTGAACAATTTCGTGTGAAGCTAGGCTATCCTTGGCTATCTTCCATGAAAGCTATTGCTTCTCCTATTCATAAATGTTTGAAATTTCCCCATAATGGTGACGTTGTTACTGTCAATCATAGTCTCTTTAAACTAGCTAAAAGAACTTCTAGCGTTCCTATTGATTATTTTTGGCCTAAACAATTCCAATCTCTTCCTCCACGAAGTGATCATCTTTTCAAATCTTATCAAAAGTGGAAAACAGATATGATCCTATCTCTAAGTGAACCTAGAACACCCAAACTTGATATTCCTACCGTTCTTGAGAAGGAAGTTCTTCCTTTGAAAGATAAAACTAATGTCTTTCCTCAAGAAGATTCCCAACCCATTCCTATGGATGTGACTATGTCTATGACTAATAAACTTTCTAAAAGTAGACCTATACCTCCTCGTCATGATGGACTTGGTCTCCTTCCTAAACCAAATATTCCTCCTTTATATGGAGCAGTTCCTCCTCCTTCCTCTTATGGAGAGAAGAGACCTTCCTCTTCTCCTATTATTCAGCCTAAGAGACCACAACCTAAACACCCAAGTGATAAGGATGAGAACATTCCTCCTCCTCAATCTTCTCCACTTTCTACTAAGACTAGACGAAATCGTTCTGCGCGTGAACGTCGACGAAAGCGTCGTCTTAGAGCTCAGGCAGCTGCTTCTCAAACTTTGCAATCCCCAAAAACACCTTCAACAAGCATTATTCCATCTTCTCCAAAATCTCCTAAACATAAGATGCATGATGGTCTTGATCCTGTGCGAGTTAAAGATCCTATTTTTATAAATCTTGATGATGATATAGATAAAAATGTTATTCATGATGAAAATGTTACTTCTCTTGCTTCTGATAGTGAACATGAATATGTTGATGTTGATAACCATCTATCTAACGAATTTTCTAAAGCACTTATCCTAGCTCCTAGACAAGAACAACGTGGCTTGGAACATGAACATATCCCTTGTTTGGATCTTGTTCCTCTAGCGTGTTTCCTGCCTTCCCGAAATATTGATCAGCAAGATCGGGGGGTAGATGACGTGCTAGACTAGTTTCATTAGCATAGCAGATTCTCTCCTCCTCTCTTTCTTCTGTTACTTCTTCTATGTGTTATTCTCATTCTTCTATTTGTTGTCCTTAGTGTTGTCTACTTGAGGACGATGCAAAGCATTGAGATCTCTTTTGGTCTCTCGCATGTTGACTCAAAAGACACATGTGTTCCCTTCTTCTAGGTGACCTTCCTTAATTGGGGAATGAAGAACAATTATGCATACATACATATGATATACATGAATTATCATACAGCATACTGACCCCGAGGAAGGCGAAGTCACCTCGTGCTTTGTGTTTTGTGTCTATTATCCTTGGGTTTATCTCACACTTGGGGGCTAAATCTTTGTGATAACGTGCTCCTTTCCCTTCTCATTTCTTATGTGTATCACTACCTTAAAGAAATCACCCCCGTTGAGGTGTGTGTGATCGCTTTAACGTAGGGGGGCATACACCCCGTCTATCTCTTCAAGATACTTGAAAATTTCTTGGCGAACTTAGCTTTGCCTTGAAAATTTTTGGTATTTTTCTTACATGAATCATCATGAGGGAACCTCACTACTGACAGTCATGGTTCTCCCTTGTGATCTTCCCTTTTACTTTGTCAATCGAAGTCGTAAGATCCTTAGTCCACTGGGGGCTTGGTGTGTCTTGCCTCCTTGACGTGGTGAAAGTCTTTCAATGTTGTTTCCTTGTACTTTACCGAAAGTATGAGCGTACGCTTATACTCCTGCTAAAGTGGGGGCTAAATGTAGCATCCTAAAATTGCGACACTTGCAATTTCGACTGCATTTGGGTCTTCACGATGGCGACGCAACACTGAACCTGAATGGAGACCCCGAAACTTGTTCATGACATCAAAAATTGCATTTTTCAGCACCCTAGCCTAATCCTCCTTGCACCCTGTTGTCCCTGGAGGTGGGACTATGGCGCCCAGCGCCCTGGTCCTTCAGGACTAGGGTGCCCAGTGCCCTGGTACCCCAGGACTATGGCGCCCAGTGCCCTGGTCCCTGGCCCTATTTTTGGCCCAGTCTCTTATGGGGCTTCGGGTCTTTATGTTTGCAAATTGGAAAATAATCTTCCGAGGTCGGCCTAAGGTTGGAAAAATCAATCTTTTAACCCTAATTGACAAGTATATAAACTACATTTCCTCTCCCATTTTGAAAAAGAGGGAAAAAAGGCGGAAACGACATTCAAGCATTCAAGCATTCAAGCATTCCTTCAAGCAATTGATCATTCTAAGTCTCCATTCAAGGCTAAGTTTTGCATTCAAGACAAGGATTCAACCATTGAAGAGGAGATCACTTACAACATACAACATACAACATACAACAACATTTACACCTTCGCATGTAAGAATACAAACATTCTTACAACAAGGTATCAGTACTTGTTTACATTACAAACATTTACATTTACAGCATTCTCATTTCTTGGTTAATTCCAAAACCGGGGTTTGACCTAAGGGCAAACCCCTAATCCCTAACCCCCCAATCGTCATCTCTTTTCTGTGTGTAGGTTGCAGGTACGCGGCTGTAATTGAAGATCTGGAACCCTTGTGTAGAGACGAACAGATCCCCCTTCATTTCGTGGATTTTTCAGAGGACTGTGTGCACGTCGGGCACCATCGTCCCGTCAACTTTCGCTCAAATTTGCAGGACAACGTCGTCTCAACATTTTACTGCTAATTCCAGGTCCGCAGCTTCATCCTATATTCCTATCTCGGTTTATAAGTGAATCTTTCTCACTTTTCATGCATTCCTAGCTTAATCCTTCTATCTACATTCTTTACAAAAGAGGGTAGCCTTGCTGTCTTAACCCTTGAAACTCATTTAGAATCCAATCTTGCATTGTGTGGGATTGGATCTTGTGGGTTTCAACCCCTCTTTTGAATGTAAAGTCTCCCCTAAGTGAAAACCATCAACCCTAGTGACCTCCTTTCTCTCCTTGGAGTGGTGGGGGGAACACTTAGGGTTCGATCGTGATTTTCCGGTTTACAAATGGCAAACCCTCCTCCGTGCACTAGAGAAGCATCTCATGATTCGGTACACTTTTGTTTGATATATTACATTAATTATTTTTAACCTAAAATACTTATTATTATATTAATTGTATTTAATCTTTGATCATTTTTTGTATAGGTAATAGCGACAGTTTCTCCATTGATGGTGAGCCATCGTTAGTACATTGGAGAAGCATCTCAGGCACAGGTATGTCATTGTTCTCTATATTATAGCTTTTAAGTGTTTTTGATATATTTATGTTAGTACATTGTATTAATTGTACATTTAATCTACAATAGACCCCTTCGCGGTATGGCCATAACGTGGATCCTTTTAAGTATATCCTCAAGAAAAATCCTAAGAGTGACAAGGAGAGGAGAGTGAAGAAATTAGCTCTTAGATCAATCGATGAGGTAATCTACATTTCAATTGCAAAGGAATTATAGTTAAATGCATAGTTATGTTGTTAATTGTGAACTAGTTTCTACAAAATAATTCTAACTTGGCTTTTGAATTGTAGTTTTGCATCCATCTACAAAGCCACCAACTGCATTGAAGAGGCTTGATTTTGATGATCCACCACAAGTTTAAGATCATATAGTGTTAGTTTTGGTCATAGAATGACCAATACATGTAGATATATTCTACATTTTTATTGTATCGATTTGGACATGGCATATGCCACATATTTGTAATACTTGTATTGACTTGGCAGACATGCCTTTTTTTGATATATATAAATGTTAATATTTGATCCAATAAATGTGTATTGAGTTCATTATTTTGTATTCATTGTATTTTGTGGTTGTCCTTTTATAAATTTAATTGATCATTTGCCTATGTAATCAACAATATGAATATAAACAACAAAAATATATGATATAAAACATTGCAATCATGGAATATGATTTGATAAAATTTCTAAAAAGTTGAATTAACCCTACAAAACTCCTTGTATTCAATTCATTATTATGTATTCGTTGTGTTTGGTGGCTTCCCTTCTATAAATTTAAATGAATATTTGCATATGTAATCAACAATATGAATATAAACAACAATATGTGTTTGGTGTGAGAGCACCCTCACGCTTGCAATGGTCAAATTTTGGTTGTTGTATGTACAAACCGACATCACGTGTGCATTTGGGTGGGCAATTTTACGCTAGGCATTCTCCTGTCATGCATCCCAAAGTGTCAGAATGTCAAGAGTCATACCCTATCGGCACAATCTCTCAAGTGCCTTGAGTCCAAAAAATTGTCAAACTTTGACAGACTGTTTCTTCCAATCCATAACACATATGATCAATCCATTTGAACCTATGAGGTCTCGTGAGGCTCCTATACAATGGCCTATCTCAGTTTTGATGACTCGAAGTCATTTTCAATTGGTAGCATTTTTTCGCCTGTTGCAAAAACCGTCAATTATATGCAATGCAAAGTTGCAAGATTGGCTAAAATTGATTCGGTTAACCATGTGCACAAAATGACATCACGAGCATGTCTAGGTGGGTAGGTTTATGCTAGGCATGCCCATGTCATGCATCCCAAAGCGCCAGAACGTCGAGAGTCATAACCTATCAGTGAGATCTCTCAAGTGTCCCAAGTCCAAAAAATTATCAAACTTTGACAGACTGTTTCTTCCAATCCAGGACATATATGATCAATTTTTTTGAATCTATGGGATCACATGAGGCTCATTTATAATGCTCTATCTTGGTTTTTGACGATTCAGAGTCATTTTCAATTGGTGGCATTTTTTTGCCTGCTGCAAAAACTGTCAGTTGCATGCAATGCAAAGTTGTAGGATTGGCTAGAATTGATTCGGTTCATCATGTGCACAAACTAACATCACAAGAACATCTGAGTGGGAAGGTTTATGCTAGGCATGCCCCTGTCATGCATCCCAAAGCACCAGAACATTGACTCATACCCTACTGGTGTGATCTCTCAAGTGCCTTGAGTCCAAAAAATTGTCAAACTTTGACAGACTGTTTCTCCCAATCCAAGAAACATATGATCAATCCATTTGAACCTATGGGTCATGTGAGGCTCCTCTACAATGATGTATCTTGGTTTTTGATGACTCAAAGCCATTTTCAATTGGTAGCATTTTTTCACTTGCTGCAAAAATCGTCAGTTGCATGTAATGCAAAGTTGCAGGATTGGCTATAATTAATTTGGTTCGTCATGTGCATAAACCAACATCACAAGCACATCTGGGTGGGAAGTTTTATGCTAGTTATGACCCTCTCATGCATCCCAAAGTGCCGAAACATTGAGAGTCATACCCTACCAGTGCTATCTCTCAAGTGCCCCGAGTCCAAAAAATTGTCAAACTTTGACGGATTGTTTCTTCCAATCCAGGACACATATGATCGACCCATTTGAACCTGTGGGATCATGTGAGGCTCCTTTAAAATGGCCTATCTAAGCTTTTGATGAGTCGGAGCCATTTTCAATTGGTATCATTTTTTCGCCTGCTGTAAAAACTGTCAGTTGCATGTAATGCAAAGTTAAGGGATTGGCTAGAATTGATTTGGTTTGTCATGTGTACAAACCAACATCACGAGTGCATCCAGGTGGTAAATTTTACACTAGGAATTCCCCTATCATGCATCCCAAAGCGTTGGAACATCGAGCGTCATACCCTACCGGCGCAATGTACAAGTTGCTTGACAACTTTTTTGACAATAATGACATTTTTTGCTCTAATTGTATCTAATCTCAATCTATGACCCCTATGACTTGATAATGACTCAAATAATTCTCCATGATTATACAAGAATCAAGAATTCTCATGATGAACCTTATCACATCACATATACTCAAAACATAGTCACAAAAAATAGTCACAAAACATTATCACATATTATTAAAAAATTACCTCTAAATATGGTCAAATCAGCCCTTGTCTATTTGATTATACAAAAAAATGTCTTACAAATCATCTCATGGGATTTTATACAAAATTTTTCATTACAATATGTGCGATTCAGCTCATCGCCATTTTAATATACAAAATTTGGCATGTACATATGTACAAATCAGCTCATTACCATTTAAATATACAAAATTATGCCCCTAAACATGTAAAAATCAGCTCATGGGCATTTATATATACAAAAAATGAATATAGAACAATTCGTCGATGATTTATATAAAATTCTCAAAATCATTCTACTCTGAACCTTAGAATCAATCAAGTGAGCCTTCAAGATCGGCTTTAACCCGTATTGTGTCAAGTATTGCCTCATGGTCAGATTCATGAACTTTCCATAAAATCTTGTTATGAGGTCTACCACGATACTTCATCAAATGAATATTTGTTGCAACAATAAGGTTAGAGAAATGAAGAATATGTCTATGTGTTTCAAAGTCCTCGAACAACCAAACATCAGAATTCCTGATAGGGTATCTCCTAAGCCATGTTCCTGTCACGACAATAGACCCTATTGGGTACTCAATACCCTCTCCATCAATGATTGTGGTTGTCAATTTTCTTTTTGGCTCAACACAACGACATAAATAGTAATCTGTTCCTTCTTCATTGTTATCTTCTGCAACAACTACATACATATGACCTGCATTTTATAAAGTGTTAATTAATACTAAAAATAAAGTATGATGTACAACAAAGTGAACCAAAAAGAATACTTGCAAAAAAATTAACTCAAAAAATCACCCGAATCCATTAGGTTAGATACATGGTCAAAATCCACTAATGTCTCCATCTAGCTCAATTGTAGTGCTTTGAGAATTTGATGTATCAATGGGAACCAACAGTCTGTTAGAGTAATCGGGTCTTTACTTGATTAATTAAACGATATTTGTTTAATTAATTAAGTTCCCCTTTATCTCTTTTACACTTAAGCTAACATTAGGTGCATAATAATTAATTCTTTTATTAATTATTATGTGCAAGCCTAGGGTTTTCCCTTTTAGGGATTCTTGACCTATTAGAGGTTGAATTCTTTTCTTTGTATTATTATCACATTACACTTTTTTTGTGAATACAGAGCTCTCATATTCTTGAGCATTTTCCCGTGTTTGTGATTTTCTCTATTGCTTCCTTGCTTCTCCTTGTAACAGGTTTATTCAGCTTGCAGAGATCATTTGGGCTCCTATGGTGTTGTATTTATCAACTCTCACATGGTATCAGAGCTTCAGATCTGTAGCTACATGTTCTTTTTTTGAGTGTTTTTGCATTGGAAGCAGATCTGGGGTTTCAAAAGTGTTTTTTGTGCACCTAGGGATAGACCTTTTTTCTGAGCACTTTGGGCCTAAACGAGCCTCACCATCATTCTTAGAAGGCCCCAAAACCCATATGGTCATATAAAAATTGATTATTTTTGACACTCGAGCCTCTGGGTTTTTTTTTTGTTTTGTACTAGGCCATACGACCCTGGCACACAGTTCAAGAAAAAAATAAAAAAATAAAAAAAATATCTTTCAAAAAAATAGGCAAAGTTTTTTTTAAAAAAAATCAAAAAAACTTTTGGGTTTTGTGTTAGCATTTGGCATTATAACAGACAATGGAAGATTGTTGGCATTTCAATAAGGATATTGAAAAGGTTGTTGATGATTATGGATATAACTAATTAAGGATGTTTACTATCTTGATATTATTATTTTGTCATTGATGTCAAGAAATTAATTTTCTAATTCAGTAAGATGTTGCCATATCCTGAGAAGTATGATTTGAAGAGTATAAAGATGTCAGTAAAAGACACAGAAAGATTATGATGAATAAGGGGATGAATAAGGTATTCAATGGGAAACTATTACCGAGTTAGACAATGATGAGATCATGATGTTTAGATTTTTTTAACATCATACATATGTTGTAAATTGTAAGGTTAATACTATACTATGTTACCAAGCAAAGAACCTAGTTGGTAAACCCTAAGGTTATCGCTATCGGTTAATGAAGGTGGAATGTCTACCGAGTGAAGTTTAGTATTCACCGAGTTGTAATTGAGCTATAACAGAATGCATTAAATATTTACATGCATTATTTAATGAAGGAAGTTGATGAACTAGAACTGATTAAATGATTGGTGAGCCATGCATGAAGTTTTTTAATGAATCTATGGCAAAGGAAAGTCGGCATGCAAATCTATAGCATAGATTGAACTGCAATACCCTAGCACAAGTTTCAAGAAATGTATGCAAGTGCCAAGGTGGGGTAAAATGTTTTTCAAATCGAATGATACATTGAACCTAGACAAGATTGAAGATCTGATGGCTATGATTGATCATGGGAAATGTGATCAAGGAGATTAAGTGGTTAGCTAGTTGTTTATAAATAGGAAACTGTTGATAAACAATGGATGCGGGCAAGTGTATGCACAGGGATGCTACATAGTGATTACCGAGCACAGAAGCTTGAACACCTATTTGAATAACAGAGTATAGAATCCCAATAGATGGACAAGATTAGTTCTATGTCTAGATTATATTGAGCAAATAAGAATCTTCTTTAGCATTTTAGATGTGAAGTTTAAGATAGATTTTTATTACTATTATTTTGTGAAAGTGACAAAAAATATCTTAACCGAGTGGACTTAACAATCTTATTTGTAAAACCCTCTAGCAAGGTGACATTCTGATGAAGTGTTTGAAATCCTTTAACAAGGTCACTTCTAACAAGGTGAAGATCCTAACAGATTTGAGGGAAATCCCTTAATTGGGTCACATCTAGCAATGTGTTTGTAATCTTTAACAGGATTTGCTTTTAACCGAGCATACTCTAGAAGAGTATATTTCTTAGTGGGTCCGAAATCCCACAGTGGTTTTTCCCTATTTGGGTTTCCACGTTAAATCTGGTGTTATGAAGTTTATGATGTTTATATGCTTTTGAGTTTGCATGTTTAACAGTTTTGGTTATATTACTGAAGTATATGTTATTGAGGTTGAATCTGATGTTTTTATGGAAGATTAAGTTTGTATGATTCACCCCCCCTCTCATCTTGTTGGCTATTGGATCTGTACTTATATTAAGTATCATAACTATCAATTGGTATCAGAGCTTTGGAATCTGGAAGAAAAGTTTAAAGGCACTTGAGTTAAAGATCCAAAGATGTATAAGAGGGATGCACCAAAGCTGAACAAGTCAAGTTTCTCTACATGGTAGAAAAGAATGAAGCTACATCTATCAGGAGTTGGAGAATATGTTGTATACTATCTAGAGAATGATTTTTTTACACCAAGCACCTATCCATTGACTATGGAAGAGATAAAGGCAAAGCAAGAACATATTCAAGCAATGATTGAAATAACAAATGCATTGACCGACTCAGATTTTAATGATCTAGAAAGCTGCAACGATGCAAAGGCAATGTGGGATAAGCTCATATCAGTATATGGAAGAGATGAACATGTTCAAAGAGAAAAAGTAGATAGTCTAAGAGGACAACTTGAATCCATGAGAATGAATGAAGGTGAGAATATAACTCAATACAATACAAGACTAAAGGAGATTGTCAATCAAATCAAAAGAGTAGGTGGAACTATTGAAGAAAAGGATATAACAATTAAGTTGTTAAGAACCCTTCTACCAGCTTATGCAATCCGAGTCTCTGCAATCAATGAATTGAGGTCTGTACCTAATATGCCAGTTTCTTTAGATGCTACTATTGGTAAGCTACATGCATTTGAGTTAAGTAACTTTGATAAAAGTGGATCTTCAGTAAATAAAGTTAAATCTGCATTTAGTTCTTTTCATCTTGATGAATCTAATGATTACAATGAAAGAAAGTATAAGTACTTTGAAGGAGATCACAGTGGAGCAAGTGAAAGATTTCGTAAGAACATGGAAGAAGTACACAAACTATATGAGGAAATCAGAAAGCAAGAAGAATTTGAAGCACTATTAGCTAGAAAGTTATCGAGAGGCAAAGGTAAGTATAAAGGAAAACTACCTTTGAAATGTTTCAATTGTGATAAAATAAGACATATAGCTTCTAACTGTCCTCACAAAGATTCTACTGAAAAGAGAGAGATGACAGACAGAAAGATAATCATTACAGAGGACACCAAGACTTTAGAAGAAGAGATAGAAAGACATGCTTAATAGCTGATGAGGAATCCAATGATGATAAATTGGATGAAACTGATATAGAGGAAGTAGTTTATGTGGCTATCAAAGATGGATCAGATGAAGAAAGGTATGAAGAAAAAGCCCTAATATCTCACATAAACACTAATGATTCTTGGATCATAGATAGTGGATGCTCACATCATATGACAGGAGATAAACACAAGTTTGTTATATTAGAAGATTATGATGGAGGCTATGTTAGATTTGGTAATGATGCACCATGTCTGGTAAGAGCTAAAGGATCCATAACACTTCTTGATAATGCAAGATGCAATGATGTTTATTGGTTGAAGGTTTGAAATACAATTTGTTGAGTGTAGCACAGTTAAACAACACAGGTTACCAAATAGAATTTCAAAGAGGAATGGTCAAAGTTTATGACAAGAATGGAAAGTTAGCTGCTACCGGGACACAAACAAAAGGTAACACATTTCACCTTGACTCAACTCAGAATAAGTGTTTGTATGCAAAGATAGATCATAATTTGATCAAAATAAGCAAGAAGCACCGAGCAAGAGGTCTATCAAGTCTTGAAAAACTTGAGAATGCTATGTGCCGAGGATGTCAAATGGGTAAGATGACAAGATCAAGCTTTACAAGTAAGTCTTACACTTCTAAGGGAATTTTAGATCTTGTGCACACTGATCTTTGTGGTCCTATGAAAGTTCAAAGTTATTATGGTGATAAATATTTCATATTATTTGTGGATGACTATTCAAGGATGATGTCAATAATGTTTTTAAAAGAAAAATCAAAAGCTTTTCAAATGTTTAAATGGTACAAGGCAAGAGTTGAAAATGAAATAGTAAGACAACTGAAATGTCTTAGATCAGATAGAGGAGGAGAGTTTACATCTGATGAGTTCAACTTATTCTGCAATGATCATGGTATTAAAAGATAAGTCTTTGCACCGAGAACTCCATAGTAGAATGGAATAGCTGAGAGAAGAAATAGATCTATTGTGGATTGTGCTAGAACACTGATGATTGAAAAGAAAGTGTCACAAACATTTTGGAGAGAAGCAATAAGCACAACAGTTTACACCCTGAACCGAGTACAATTGAAGAAAGGTACTTTGAAGACACCATATGAAATCTGGTATGAGAAGAAACCTAATGTAAGTTATTTTAAAATATTTGGAAGTAGTATGTTCATAAAGATGATAGAAATGGCAAGTTTGATCAGAAGAGTGAAGAAGGAACATTTCTAGGTTATTCTTCTAGAAGCAAAGCATTTAAATGTCTGATCAAATCATCTAAATAAATAGTAGAAAGTGCAAATGTGAAAATTGGTGAATTTGTAGAAAGAAATGATGAAGGAAATTCCAAGGAACCAGAAGACTATGATGAATTTGTCTATGTTCAACCGACAAGTCTTATCGAGAAAACTGTTGAAGAAAATGAAGAGAATATCCAGTTACCGAGTGATGAAGAAGATCATACAAAGCCTACCGAGCCTATATTAGCCAAGTATGTCAGAAGACATCATGCACCAAGTCAGATTATAGGAGATAAGGATGATCTAGTGATGACAAGAAACAAACTGAGATAGAACACATGTTTGATATCTGAATTTGGACCGAGAATAGTGAAAGAGGCATTTAACAGTGAAGATTGGATAAATTATATGATAGAAGAGATTGATCAAATCAAGAAGAATGACACATGGACACTAATCCCAAGATTGAAGGACAAAAATGTAATCGATACAAAGTGGATTTTCAAAAACAAGCTAAATGAAAAAGGAGAGGTCATTCGAAACAAAGCAAGACTAGTTTGCAAAGGTTATGCTCAAGAAGAAGGAATTGATTATGGTGAAACTTTTGCACCTGTTGCTAGACTTCAAGGAGTAAGAACATTGTTAGCATATGCTGCTTACAAGAATTTCAAGGTATATCGAATGGATGTCAAATCTGCATTTCTGAATGGAATATTAGAAGAAGAAGTTTTTATTGAACAACCTGAAGGATTCGTTGAAGACAAGAATAAAGATCGGGTATGTAAATTGAACAAAGCTTTATATGGTTTGAAACAAGCACCTAGAGCATGGTATAAAAGATTGCACTCTTATTTGATTAAGATTGGTTTTATAAGGACAAGTGAGAATAGAAATATGTACATGAAGAATGATGAAAATGGAATACTGATCTCAGCCATATTTGTTGATGATATTATATTTTGTGGAAATGACTCTTTATGCAAGAACTTTGGAAATGAAATGAGAAAAGAATTTGAGATGTCATTAATCGGTGAGATAAAGTATTTTATAGGTTTACAGATACTGCAAATGAAAAATGAGATTTTCATTACTCAATCCAAGTACATAAAGGAAATCTTGAAGAAATTTGGAATGGAGGATTCAAAACTAGTAAGTACTCCTATGACTACCAACTGTAAATTGTCAAAGAATGATGAATCTGTATCTGTTGATGAGACACTTTACCGATCCATGATTGGAAAGCTACAATATGTTGTTCACAGTAGACCAGACATAGCACATGCAGTAGGTATATTTGCAAGATTTTCTATAGATCCTAAGGAAACACACATGACAACAGTCAAAAGAATTTTTAGATACTTAAAAGCCACTAAGGATTATGGCTTAGTATATCAGAAAGGAAATGATTTTGATTTAAAAGTTTATACTGATGCTGATTGGGCAGGCAAAATTGATGACATAAAAAGCACAAGTGGAGGAGCTTTCTTTTTAGGAGAAAGACTAGTGAGTTGGCTTAGCAAGAAACAAGGCTATGTTTCACAGTCAACAACAGAAGATGAATACGTTGCTGCAGCACTGAATTGTACCAACATTGCATGGATCAAACAACTGTTGGAAGGTATAAATGAGAAAGTTACCGAGCCGGTAACTATATTCTGTGACAATACTAGTGCCATTAACATTTCAAAAAATCCTGTTATGCACTCTAAGACAAAGCACATCTCTATCAAATATCATTATCTTAGAGAAGAAGCTCAAGAGAAGAAAGTGGTTTTGGAATATGTTAGCACAAAGGAACAAATAGCAGATATCTTCACCAAACCACTACCAAGGGACACTTTTGAATATCTCTGAAGTAAGTTAGGGGTCCTACCCCTATCTTCTACTCACTAACTGATTTCAGTGAAAGCATCAATCCGATGACTCTATCGAATATCTTTTAGGAGTTGATGCTGATTTATACACTTTAGGATGTTTTCTAAAGGTGTACATGAAATATTACAGGAAACAATACAGGATACAATACAGGGAATAGGAATTGAAGACAAAATGCTCTGACCTAGACTGAATTGACACACAACAATAGGAAATCACTTCATATAGGAAGAAATTATGTTTTAGTTCTTTACTTTTTGGCATTGTTGTCAAAGGGGGAGAAAACTGAGAAGACTAAGAGAAGACTGAAGATTGGAAAGAAGACTGAAGAAAAGAGGAGAAGTCTAATGTATGGGGGAGAAAGTCTGATGACAGCAAGAGAGCATTTCAGCATTTCAGAATCATAGCAATCCGAATCTTTTAAGGTCAAATCAATTAGTTTTGCCATGAATGCCAAAGGAGAAGATTGTTAGCATTTGGCATTATAACAGACAATGGAAGATTGTTGGCATTTCAATAAGGATATTGAGAAGGTTGTTGATGATTATGGATATAACTGATTAAGGATGTTTACTGTCTTGATATTCTTATTTTGTCATTGATATCAAGAAATTGATTTTCTAATTCAGTAAGATGTTGCCATATCTTGAGAAGTATGATTTGAAGAGTATAAAGATGTCGGTAAAAGACATAGAAAGATTATGATGAATAAGGGGGAGAATAAGGTATTCAATGGGCAACTATTACCGAGTCAGACAATGATGAGATCATGATGTTTAGATTGTTTTAACATCATACATATGTTGTAAATTGTAAGGTTAATACTATACTATGTTACCAAGCAAAGAACCTAGTCGGTAAACCTTAAGGAACCTAGTCAGTAAACCCTAAGGTTATCGCTATCGGTTAATGAAGGCGGAATGTCTACCGAGTGAAGTTTAGTATTCACCCCGTTGTTACCGAGTTGTAACCGAGCTATAACAAAATGCATTAAATGTTTACATGCGTTATTTAATGAAGGAAGCTGATGAGCTGGAACTGATTAAATGATTGGTGAGCCATGCATGAAGTTTGTTAATGAATCTATGGCAAAGGAAAGTCGGCATGAAGATCTACAGCGCAGATTGAACCGCAATACCCTAGCACAAGTTCCAAGAAATGTATGCAAGTTCCAAGGCGGGGTAAAATATTCTTCAGATTGAATGATACATTGAACCTAGACAAGATTGAAGATCTGATGGCTATGATTTATCATGGGAAATGTGATCAAGGAGATTAAGCGATTAGCTAGTTGTTTATAAATAGGAAATTGTTGATAAACAATGGATGCGGGCAAGTGTATGCACAGGGATGCTACATAGTGATTACCAAGCACAGAAGCTTGAAGACTTGTTTGAATAATAGAGTATAGAAGCCCAACAGATGGACAAGATTAGTTCTATGTCTAGATTATATTGAGCAAAAAAGAATTTGCTTTAGCATTTTAGATGTGAAGTTGTAGATAGATTTTTATTACTGTTATTTTGTGAAAGTGATAGAAAATCTCTTAACCGAGTGGACTTAATAGTCTTATTTGTAAAACCCTCTAGCAAGGTGACATTCTGATTAAGTGTTTGAAATCCTTTAACAAGGTCACTTCTAACAAGGTGAAGATCCTAACAGATCTGAGGGAAATCCCTTAATCGGGTCACATCTAGCAATGTGTTTGTAATCTTTAACAGGATTTGCTTTTAACCGAGCATACTCTAGAAGAGTGTATTTCTTAGTGGGTCCGAAATCCCACAATGGTTTTTCCCTATTTGGGTTTCCACGTTAAATCTAGTGTTATGAGGTTTATGATGTTTATATGCTTTTGAGTTTGCATGTTTAATAGTTTTGGTTATATTACTGAAGTATATGTTACCGATGTTGAATCTGATGTTTTTATGGAAGATTAAGTTTGAATGATTCACCCCCCCCTCTCATCTTGTTGGCTATTGGATCTATACTTATATTAAGTATCAGAACTATCATTTTGGTGTTGCCATCAGCCTAACAGTTTGACCCACCGGCCTTGTCAGAGCGGGCCCTTCCCTCTGGTCCCCGTCGGCCTCCGGCCCCCGCCCATCGATCCTTCCCCATCGGCCTCCACCCTGGCCGCCACTGCACCACCCACCTACCACCGCCGCCCTACTCCACCACCAAAGCGCCTCTCACGGGCCACCTCCACCTGGCCCTACCACCAAACAACCTCCCTCTTGCCTTTTTTAGGGGGGGTTGGGTTTTTCCTCATATCTTGAGCATACGGAGTTATTTTTTCAAAAAAAAAAGGCGTTGGAAAGCTAGTTCCAAGCCGGACCTCATGGTGTTGGAATTTGTTTTCAACTTTGTTGTTTGATTGTAATTTTTCCAGTCAAAGTGGGGTCTCTTTTCTGCACTTTTGGGGCCGTAGAATGGGTAAATAGACTCCATTTTTAAAAAACGAATAGGTGTTGGAAAGCTCTCAGCATTCTCTATCCAGATATGTGATATTGTTTCTCATATTTTTCATCAGGTACATTATATTTTAGTTTGAAGTTTTTTTGCTTATGCACTGCTTCCTTCTCACCAATATGTACTAGGGGTTGGGTTTATCTCTTGTGGGGGGTATTTTTTTCTTGCTTTCTATCATTTATATAAGAAATATAGAACACCAAAATTCTCAAAACAAACAAACCCTTCTGCATCATTTGTCTATTCTAAAAGATCATATAATAAAAAACACAAGCAGGTACAGGTGCAGAGTTTCATGGAAGATTCTTCAGTTGAGTTGTTGACATCACACAACTATTGAACGAGGTTTGTGGTCTTGTTTGGATGAGGTTCAACCTCTATTGCAATGTCCTTTTGAGATTCTTTAGCATAGAAACAAGATGGATGAGGCCATGGGTTTTCTCTCATTACATGTTTTCGACAGTCTTTTGTTTCACCTTGATGCTTTGCTCACTCCTCAAGCTATGTGGTTGAAGTTTGAGACTCTCTTTGGGAGATTTAATGAGATCTAGGAATTACATATTGAGGCAGAGTTGGTTTCCTTATTACCTAATTTATTTCCCATGATTGAGGATTTTTTGAACAAATTCAAGACTACCAGATCTATTCTTCAAGGCTGTGGAAAGATCAAGACAGACCCAAAGTGCATTCACTTGATCCTTTCAAAGCTCCAAGGTCCTTTTCAGTTTTTTGGCTCTGCTTTCTACTCCACCATGGATGGCTTGGGTGCTAGTTTTACCATGCCTACCTTTGTTGTGGTTTGTGATCATTTATCTCATGAGAAGTCTCACCTTTCTTAGCTGGACATGTTCTTAGGGTCCAAGAACAAAGCATTGGTTGCTCAGTCCTCTAAGGAGAAGCAAAAGAAGAAACCAAAGCCAAAGAAGAATTATGCAGGTAGTGAGCATTCCTCCAAGCCACCTCCTAAGTTTGATTCTAAACCACCATTTCCTTTGAAATAAGGGAAATCTTCACAGTTTGGTGAGTCTTCCTCCAAGACTAAGAAGAAATCAGGAGATACTTGCAGTTTTTGTGGCAAGGAAGGACATCTAGTTTCCAAGTGTTGGAAATGATTAGAGGCTTTAGAGGAAGCCATGCAACAACATCACATCTCCTCACCTTAGGCATCTTCTCCTTCCACAGGGAAAGGTCATGCTCTCACTGCTCAAGCTTCGACCTATGGGTCCACTTGGATTTTACATTCTGGCACTTCTCACCATATGACTCACACTCAGCAGTTGGTTACTTCTCTTTCCTCTTGTGGTACTTCACAAATTACAATGGGTGACTCTATTCAGCTTTTAGTCTTGGGTTCGGGTTCTATCTCTTTGGATGGGGGTACTCTGCAGGATGTTCTGGTTGTTCCCGACATCTTGAAAAACCTCATGTCCATTTATCAGATTTGCCATTTTGGCTCTGGTAAGATAGTTGAGTTCTCACCACATGATGTGGTTATTCAGGACCTCCATGAATCTGATTTGGTTGTGGCTATTGGGAGTGTTGATACTGCATCTCATCTTTACAAATTTGATGAATTTGAGCCCTCTGTGGGTGCAAGTTCATCTCTTATAGCACATGCAAATTCAGTGAGTAAGCTTTGGCATGAGCGCTTGGGCCATGTCAATTACAAATATCTTCAGCAGATGAGTACACAAGCACTTGTTCTTGGGCTCCCATAGATTTCCTGCATTGATGGTGTTTGTCATGGTTATGTACTTGGCAAGCATCACAGGGATCCCTTTCCGAAGGGAAGAGCCCCTCATGCTTTGGTACCTTTGGAGTTGATTCATAGTGACCTCATGTCATTCCCTACTCCTTTTTCTAGGGCCAACTATGCACTCACATTTATTAATGACTTCTCTAGATGCACATGGGTGTACTTTCTTAAGTACAAGTCTGATGTCTTTGATTCATTTCGAATCTTCAAGAAATTTGTAGAGAAGCAATTTGGTTGTTCTATTCAGCGGATACGTACAGATAATGGGGGGAGTATGTGAATTAGGCTTTTAGATATTTTTGCACTGAGCATGGTTTAAAACATCAGTTTACTACTCCCTACACCCCTCAACAAAATGGTGTCACTAAGAGAAAGAACAAAACTTTATGGAAGATGGAGAATTGTATGATTTTGTCCAAGTCTATGAATTCATCTTTTTGGGCTGAGGTAGTCAATTGTGCCAACTACATTTAGAATTAGATGTCTCACAAAGCAATTTGACATATGACTCGTGAGGAGGCTTGGTCTCAAGACAAGCTTGATGTTTCCTTTTTCCGAGTATTTGGCAGTGAGGCTGGGCATTTATTCCTGATGCTCAGAAGAAAGCAATGGAGCAGAAGAGCCAACCCCTCATTTTTGTTAGCTATTGTGAGGATGTTAAGGCATATAGGTTGTTTGATCTTGATTCCAAAGAGGTCTTGTTTCGATGGGATGTTCAGTTTGATGAGCGCCTTCCAATAGTGGATACCCTGTCTCTAGTGTCTACCCCTCTACCTACTCCTCCCACTGCATCTCTTCAGGATTATTTTGAGGATGATTCTGATGATGTTGTTGATGATCCACCATCCCCACCTCCACTCGCTCCACCTCAGATTCCCAAGTGGGCTCGCTTTACTGTTGAGATAGAAAGATCTATGGCCAGTGATTCTTCAAATACTCGTCGCACCCGTTCTCATACTGTGGGTTCTAGTCTTTTGATTCATGCCATTTCAGATGATCCTCAGAAGTTTTTATTGGCAACAAGACACCTTGAGTGGGATTCTGCTATGGATGAGGAGTATTCTTCTTTGATGAGGAATAATAATTGGGATCTTTGTCCTCTTCCTAAGGGCAGAAAGATGGTTTGGTGCTGCTGCTGTATCACACTAAGTATGATGTTGATGGTTTGATTGATAAGTACAAAGCACGTCTTGTTGTGAAGGATTTCTCGTAGATTGAGGGTATTGATTACTCTGAGACATTTTCCCCTGTCACCAAGATGAACTCTATTTGCTTTGAACTATCCCTTGCAGCTTCTAGGGGATGGCTCATTTTTCAGATGGATGTGAAGAGTGCCTTCTTTCATGGAGACCTATAGGAGGAAATCTATCTGGAGCAGCCTTAGGGATTTTTGTAGGACAGTTCTTTGGTTTGCAGACTTTTGCATTCATTGTATGGTCTCAAACAGGCCGCTCAAGCTTGGTATGAGAAGATGGACTCTTTATTTCTCTCCACTGGTTTCACCCACTGTCATTTAGATCACACAATATACATTTAGATTCTTGAGGGTGAGATCCTGATTCATGTGCTATATGTTGATGATCTCCTCATCACAGGTAGCTCATCCTCTATGATTCAACATGTTCAACGAGCTTTGATGGACTGGTTTGAGATGACATATCTCAGTCTTCTGCACTATTTTCTTGGTCTTCAAGTGATTCAGTCTTTTGATGGAATCTTCATTTACCAGTAGAAGTATTCTCTTGACATGCTTCAGCGCTTTGGCATGCTTGATTGCAAGCCTGCCCCCACTCCTTTTTAGTCAGGGGTTGTTTTGATTACTACTTTCCCCACTCCTTCAGTAGATTCTACACTTTACAGGCATTTGGTTGGCAGTTTGTTGTACCTAACACACACTCATCCTAACCTTTCCTTTTCGGTTGGCCTTGTCTCTCGATTCTCCCATGATCCTCATGAGAGTCATTGACAAGCTGCCAAACGTATTTTGTGGTACATTTGGGGATCTATTTCTCATGGAATTCACTACACATCAGGGGAGCCTCACATTGTTGGCCACACTGACTTAGATTGGGCTAGTGATGTCAATGATCAAAAGTCTACTTATGGCTTTGTTTTCTATCTTAGCTCTGGTCCTATCACATGGTCTTGCAAGAAGAAAACTGCTCATGCATTATCATCTACAGAGGCTAAGTACCAAGCTATTGTGTTTGCAAGTCAGGAGATCTTATGGCTTCGACAATTGATGACTGATACAAGACCATTTGTCAACCCACTCTTGTGATTCACATTTTTCCCATAAACAATACATGCATGAAGAGGAAAAACATACCATCTATCTCATATAAATTACATGTGAACTTGAATTTGAACTCATAAATGAGTGCATGCCACTCAATCTTGCAACTGTACAACAATATAGAAAACTTTAAATGTTAGATTCAGTGATCAACCAAAAATATCTATGAACCATTGACGTACTTGGATTACCTAGACCCATCATAGACTTACACAATCGCACAATTGTTTCTGCATCTATCAACTTAGCACCACCTTTGTACTTCAACTATTCTCTAGCTAGGGCTCTTTTTACACATGATCCTGCACCATCGTACTCTCTCTTACCATGTCCAGCCTAAGTGAAATTCCAAAAATGTTGTACACCGCTTGTCATATGCATCCTTGTCAACCAATGAAACATCCTTGCATTCTTGAATTGTGCAGTACAATTATTTGACCATATTAAGTGTCGGTTGTATCGTATGTTCCTTTCCCTTAAACTATCATAGAAAACTTTAAAGAACCCTTGTACAAACTTCAATGAATGAGTATGATCATCACTTATTTAAAATTGATACACTCTTAAAACCTTTCTATCCTCCTTTGTGCTATCATATGCATGCATGAATGCTATGTGTACAAAAATAGAAACTTGTGTAGAATGATAATACATAGATTTCACTTCATTTTGAGATTGTAGTGTATAATTTTTAGTGAAATCAATGATAGAGACAGTGGTGCCAAGAGGAAATGTGTCCTTACATAACTTGAATTAAGCTCAATGTGTATGTATTATGTACTCATAAACTAGTTTCTCTTGAATTATTTTCATAAATTCAGCTACACATATATCATTTTTCACTAGCTCACATCTCTTCAAATCTTTTCCATCTTTAACTCCATATGTGATTGTCTTGTATTTTCTTAAAGAAACTAGTTTCGTACCAATTTCATGTGTGCTCTCCAAATGTATGCATCTTGGTAAATGTTGCAAACCACCACAGATAGCACAAGAAACTTCCAAACAAGGCATCTTATAATAAATGCAACCATCATGTCTATTACATAGCACACTTGAAATAAATTCTCTTACCAACTTAGGAGGTGCTTGTATATAGCATTCATGCAAAACATCGTTAGTGTGCAAAGTAGAACAAATATGATGAAAAATATCATAGTGCATGGAAAATTCAATATGCATCCTACAACAACACGTGGTGCGTACATGATTAATCTTAATATAAAAAGGTTTTACCATTTCAAAAAATCTTTGAGAAATTCTAATTTGAGGAAACTTTTGAAGGAATCTTTCATAAAATTTAGTTTGAGTCATATCCAAATAATGTTTGGCATGTGGCTCATGATTTGTAGACCCGATTCACCTTCTAACAACATCTCTTTGGTTGGGCAAAACTCTTGTGTTGTCATGCTAGAATTTTTTAATTAATGTTCTTAGTGCATCAACAACAACCTTGTCTTTGCATGGTAATCTACCCAAAAATGACCAAAGAGAATTATTCTTAGGTTCCTCTATCTTTTCCTACCTCTTTAATGCTTTACTTAATTTTGTTCTACTAACGTTTAATGACCTACTTGTTTTGCTCATCAAACGATCCTTTTTTATTTTCTTGCTCATTATGGTTGATGTAATGACACGTCGAGTAGCATTAGAATCTTTAGTACGTGATTTTGAACCAATAGCTTGATATGCATCAAATAGATTTCTCACAATAGTTCTTTCACTGTTACTTTCAGATGATCTTAGGCCTAGAATTTTCATTGTCTCTCTAAAATTCAAATTTTTAATCATTTGAACAATTAATTGACATCTTGCGGTTTGATTTAAGTTTTCAAAATAGTTTTTCCATATTCTTTTAACCACTCTTCTACAAGTTCATTCATTCATTTTATTGGGCATTGGCTTCAATATATTCTCATCAATGTCAATTAGATACTTTGGTTTCCTATGAATGATTCTAGGAGGTATTAACATCGGTGCATTATGTACATTCAATTCATCAAATAGAGAAGGTGTATGTTTATCATTTAATTGATTATTCAATGTAGTATCTTCTTCAATTGCATTAGGTTCATATGGTAAATCAAATGTCTCTTCTTCAATTGCATTAGGTGCATTATGTTCATTTGGTAAATAGAATTGAGATGTTGAGGATGACATCCCTTCTTCTCCCATTGTTCTTATGTTGCGTAATTTCTTCATACACTGCCTTTGTCTTTCCTTTTCAGCCTCTCGTTGTTCCATCGTTCCTCGCTTATTCTTTCCCATGGTCGATATTTCTTGTCCTAAATAGAATCATATTACATATATATGTAAACAAAATCTCATAAACAAACAAATAACCATAAATATGCATCTTATCATTATTTTTTTGAGTCAAACTATTAAATAATCACAATAATATTGACAAAACTAATAAGAACAACAATTCAATCATTTGAAATCATGCAAAAATAAAAAATTCACTTACTTCTATATATAAAACAGTGAGAGAAGTGAAACTACAGTTGCAGTGGGGCCTTCAATGACCTCCAAAAATTCTTTTGAGGCTATTGAGGCTCTCAGGCAACTAAAACTATGTCTACATACCGCATATGCGCTATATTAATAATCGTGTGCGCACTGTTAGTCCATAAAATGTTGGCAAGCCCAACGGTATTTTTTTTTCATTATGTACTAATAAGTAGCATGTACATGCTCCTAAGCCTAAAAAATGTTATGGCAGGGTAGCAAACTAATAGGCTCAGTACCCCATACACTCTTACAAGTAATAATTACCGTGTATGCGCTCCTATGCCTTAAAAAAGTTATGGCAGGGTAGTGAACTAATAGGTTCAGTACCCCGTACGTGTTATTTGTAGTAGAAAAAATATGAATGAAGAGAGAGAGAGAGAGAGAGAGAGAGAGAGAGAGAGTAGGGGGAGGGAGAGATGAGGGGGAGCGGAAGGGAGGGAGGGAGAGAGGGAGAGATGGAGGGGGGAGGGAGAGGAAGAGAGAGAGAGAGAGAAGGAGGGGGGAGGGAGAGAGAGAGAGAGAGAGGGAGAGAGGGAGAGAAGAAGGAGGGGGGAGGGAGGGAGAGAAGAAGGGGTATGGAGGAAGGGAGAGGGAGAGAGAGAGGGGGGAGATTAGGGGGAGGGAGAGAGAAGGAGGGGGGAGGGGGCCGAAAGGGAGGGAGGGAGGGAGAGAGGGATATAAGAAGGAGGGGGGAGGGAGAGGAAGAGAGGGAGAGAGAGGGAGAGAGAGAGGGGGGATAGAGGGAGAGAGGGAGAGGTTAGGGAGGGAGAGAAGAAGGGGTATGGAGGAAGGGAGAAGGGGAGAGAGGGAGAGAGAGGGAGAGGAAGAGAGAGAAAGGGAAGGAGGGAGAGAGGGAGAGGAGGGGAGAGAGAGAGAGAGAGAGAGAGAGAGAGAGAGAGAGAGAGAGAGAGAGAGAAGGGGCGGAGGGAGAGGAAGAGAGAGACAGGGAAGGAGGGAGAGGGAGAGAGGAAGAGAGAGGGAGAGAGAGGGAGAGAGAGAGAGAGGGGGGAGAGTAGGGGGTGGAAGGGAGAGAGAGAGAGAGAGAGAGAGAGAGAGAGAGAGAGAGAGAGAGAGAGAGAGAGAGAGAAGAAGGGGGCAGGGAGATGAAGAGAGAGAGAGGGAAGGAGGGAGAGGGAGAGAGGGAGAGAGAGGGAAAGAGAGAGAGGGGGAGGGAAGGAAGGTAGAGAGAGGGAGAGAGGTAGAGGGAGGGAGAGAGAAAGGGAGAGGGAGAGAAAGAGAGAGAGAGAGGTAAGGAAGGAGAGAGGGAGAGAAGGAGGGGGAGGGAGAGGAAGAGAGAGAGAGAGAGAGAGAGAGAGAGAGAGCATAACGACACCATATGGAGTCCTAAGGGGTCAAATGGTGTCCTAAGGGGTTGTTGGAGACCATATGACCCCTTAGGACACCATATGACCCCTAATGACATCATATAACCCCTAATAATACCATATAGTGTCCTAAGGGGTCATAAGGTGTCCTAAGGGTCATAAGACACTATAAGACACAAAATGACACCATACGATGTCATAAGGGGTCATAGGACCCTTAGAACACAATATGACCCCTAACAACATCTAAGGGGTCATAGGGTGTCCTAAGGGTTCATGTGACACTATATGATCCCTCAGCACACCATAGGACCTATAATGACACCAAATAGTGTCCTAAGGGGTCATAGAACACCATATGACCCTTTAGAACACCATATGGTGTTGTTATGGGTTGTATGGTGTCTCGAGAGGTCATATGGCATCCTATGACCCCTCAGGATACCATATGGTGTTGTTATGGGTCGTATGGTGTCTTAAGGGATCATATGGTGTCTTAAGGGGTCATAGGACACCATATGACCTCTTAGGAAATAATATGACCTCTAATGACACCAAAGGGGTCATATGGTGGGCTAATAAAACAATATATTATTTAAAGTTATGAATAGAACATCATACAATAAAACATCAATAGTTTAGTTTTTATATAGATAAGTTAGACCATTTTCAGCATAAGAGAGACTCCAAGCAAACAAACAATGAGGCTTCGCTAAAAAACAAGTGTAAGAGCTTGACGTAACCCTAAGAAAACTGCCTTTCTAAAACATACGATGCTATTAAATTTACAAGGTTATAGGACTGATCTCAATTGTGAATATAGGAATTACACACTTGATTTCTTTCATGGGTATGTACCCTTCTAAGCCTTTTGACAAGTGATGATCATCATATAATACCACTGCCATGCTTACAACAAACTTTAATTTCTTTAGGTGATTGGTGTTGTGTAACAACATGGGAACTCTTGCATACCCACCACTATCATTCTCCAAGACATCACCTATGTTACTCTCCCTCTTTCTCTTCCTACTAGTTGTTTCCTTCTGAAAAACATATTGTAGGTACTCTGACTCATCATTTTTCTTTGTTGACACTATTTTCCACATCTTCTCTGCTCATTAAAAATGCATTTGAGAAGAATATTACTGCAGGTTTCCTTGTTTGTCACAGTAATGCACCCGTGGTTCAATTTCAGACCCTTCTTCCTCCTATTCAATACACACACACAAATCCATCAGTCAATTTTCTTAGGAGAGCATACATGATAAAAATCAAAGAGGAAGTTGCAGACAAAAAATAAATTCACTTACTTCTATAGAAGTGCAGACACAGTTGCAGTGGGGTATGGAGGGAGGGAGAGAGAGAAGAAGAGAGAGAGGGATGGGGTATGGAGAGAGAGAGAGAGAGAGGCACCTTGTATGCACTTGAGAGGGGGAGACAATACACTTATATGTGTGTGTATATATACTTAATATATTATATATATAAATATTATATATTATATGTATATACACATATTATATATACAATATCATATTATACACACACCCAAAATTTAAACAAACTTAGCAGGTACACGCTTCTTACACCATAAGTAGCCCGTACGTGCTTTTTATACCATAAGTACCCTGTACATTTTTTTGACTATTTAGGCTTGGAAATAGGCCTGAATGACAAAGCTACGGTTTGGAAGTTTGATTTCCCTCCATTTCCCTCATTTTTGACATGTTTTATTTTATCAAATTGGTTTATTGACTTTGTCATCATTAGGTTTACACTTCATCAAGTGGGTATTTCTAAAATTGCCACCATATTTTCACCCATCTTCTGAGCTTTCTAACCATATAATTTTTTTAAAATTTGAACAACAATAACATATTATTATTGAATTTCTTTTACGAGTGTCTCCATAGTTCTCACAGACATAGGTGCACCATTTTTTTTAATAACTTTTGATATACTTCTCCAAATTTAAAAAACTTTATATATTATTGTAGTGCACTTTATTCTTCACAATTGAAAAAAATATATATTTTCAATTTGTTTAGTGCAACTTATGCTTCGCGGACGAACAGGTACCTAATTTTCAAGATGTGCTCGATTGGAAAAATCATAAAAAACAAAATACTCAAAAAAAAATTACAAAAAAATACACATCTTATATTTCTCACTCTTAACTATCTTTCTTCCAAAGGATTTGTCAAAATACTAAATCTAACTGGCTTTTTTGATGCGCACATTAGACACTATGTTATGTTTTTAAGAAAAAATTAGGGTCTGTTTTTCATGCGTGAAGGATTTGACCCCCTTAATCTTATCCAATTTTAAATTTTTTTAGTAATTTGAAAACTAGATTCAGAGTATTACAATATTTGTTATTTGATTATTTTCATATCTTGAGTGGATGACTTTCAAATTTTGCCTCCAAGTTCAGGTTCACCTGATTTCAGAAAAAAAGTGTCCACTTATACCCCCTTTTTTTACCACCATCTTTGTGCACTTACCCAAAGATAGAAGAAAAAAGAATAGATCCCCAATGTAAAATGTGGGTGGTGTATTCCTCCTTGAGATTTTTTTTTGTTTTGGAAAATCGGCAAAAAATTCTCAAAAAGAAGAAGAAAGAAGAAGGGGTGAGAAATGAACGAGAAAGAAAGATAGAGCGGATTGCGAAAAATAGAAGAGGAAATAAAAGAAGGGAGAGAACAAAGGGAAGGGTCCCACAAGGGGGTCCATATAATCCACAAAGGATCCAATGAAGGGTCACTTCTACACACAAGCATTGGAGCAAACTAGAGCCTAGAAGAAGAGAAGGAGAGATGAATCGCATTCCCACTTGTGAGCACCGCGTCGAGAGGATCTGATGGTATGAGAGACCTGAGGACTATGGACCATCTCTATGTATGACTATACTCCTCTGTGATTTTGTATATTTAAGCTAGGATTAGGGATTATTTTAGGGTTAACGTTTAGCGAGATGGACATGCTGATCGTTATTTCAGCGCACATGCCTCTAGGGTAGCACGAGCACTTATGAATGGAAGGGGATAACTTGGGGTTTTGGGGCAAGCACTCACTTTTGGTGTGGGCACTTGCACTTGGCATGGGAACTCATAGTGGGGGAATGGTTAGGGTTAGGTTTAGGGTTAGGAAAGGGTAATGTGGCACGGGCGGTCACGCTAGGGCAAGTTAGGGTTCGGTCAAGGAGGGAAAAGAGATATCACAATGCAGGTACTCGCGCTAGGTTAGATTAGGATTAGGTCAAGTGGGAGAAAAAGGGATATCGCAGCACGGGCGCTCACACTAGGGTATATTAGGATTAGGTTGAGAGGGATAAAATGGTTACACGATGTGTGCACTCACGCTAGTTCAGTCTAGGGTCCCAATAGAGGGTCTATCAGAGCATGTGCCTGTTGAATGGGGAAAGTGCCATAGGTTTGGCACGAGGGTTGAGTGAATCAGTGTGTGTGCTAGGGAAGAAAGGGATGGAAAATAGGCTTAGAATTTTTGGTTTGGGGTAAGGTATAGGTGCATCAGGGGGCAAGATAGGGCTTAAGGATATGAGATGATGAATTAGATTGTTGGATGCATGCAGATTTGGGGCCGTTGGTGTCAAGGGAGTACTGGCAAGTGACCATGAGATTATATCAATGGTTACGGTAGGATGAGTTAGAGATCCTAGCTATTGTAGGGTTGCATTTTGTGGGTAGGTGGCTGAGGATTCGAGCCCATACTATGATGATGATGACTTTAGTGGAGAGGTGGGATAGTAGATATAACACCTTCCACCTACCTATCGATGAGGTGATGGTGACTCTACTAGATGTATGGAGGATTTTGAAGATCCCCATTTGTAGTGTCATCCTGGAGTACTGATTAGATGTGGCATATTTTTACCTATGGGAGGTTTGCGAGTATGAGGCCCTATCAATGTTGGAGAGGAACAAGATGAATTTGGGTAGGGAGATGAGTATCCGACATATACCTAGTCTAGTACTTATGATTTGAAAATTTTTGAGTAGAAAGATTATACCTGATCTTGGAGGACATGGGTTTCCGCTTGGATGGAGCAGGTGTGTTTATTTCATGGTACATTATTATGCACAGTATGCCTTGGGAGTCGTGATGTTGGCTCAGTTGTACCATGATATGCATATTTTGGTGTAGAGGGAGTATGCCAGCTTATCTACAAGAGTGACATGTCTCCATATCTAGGCTTGGGAGCATATTGCAATTACCAGCCACTAGGTGTACAGGATAAGCGGGCCCGACGACCATTATAGATAGGTACAAGGGCCTACTACATTATACACAAATAGGATTGATATGGTTTTTGTGCCACATTTTTTATGAGCTTATGTAGTTTACATGGCACCCATTTTTGGATAGTGAGATATGGAGGGTGGACTGGCAGCTGCACTAGGCTGGAGTGGAGATATGGTTGTTTGGAAGGTTTGGATATATCATGGAGTATTATGCCCCTTATAGAGTAGTGAGATAGCTTGTCCTAGTCTAGGACATAGTGGGAGACATACCATTGTATCCTTAGACGAAATGAGAGGAGAGATTTTGGGCCCTAACAATGAGTCCATTGGAGGGCAGGTCCAGTTTCCAGATGGCACCATATTTGGTTTGGGATGAGCGGCTCAGGGTAGGGGAGGATCCAAGGACCACAAGAGGATATAGGAGCTAGTGGGAGGGACATTTTCCAATGCGCCTTACCATTCCTAGCGTTTTGGAGGATGATGAGATACAACCAACAACAGATGAGGTAGTCGACAGAGAGGATGATGGACCTAGTGAGAGGGTTGTGGTTGCAGCAGAGAGGGGTGCTGATAAACAACAAAGGAGGGTTAGGGTGGTATGGAGGAGAGATCTTGAGGTAGGACAGGGATAGGAAGGAGCACTACCAGCAGAGGAGGCAACTGAGGGAGGGGATGGTGGGGGGAAGGAGGTCGTACCTAGGGCCATTCCAGAGGTACAAGTATAGAGTGTAGGGTTAGAGGCTAGGGGAGGAGTGTCATAGGCTTATTTTGGTAGACTCCAATAGGAGAGAGATGCCACCCGGGCAAGACTACACTCGCTCAAGGATGAGCTACAGATAGAGAGGGCCAGGAGGTAAAGTTTGGAGACAGAGGTGGATCATTTTTTGTGAGAGATAGCAGACCTGATAGAGAGCCCTGATACCACAAGGATGGAGGTAGATGACCTAAGGAGGAACAGGGAGGAGTCTGAGTAGATGCTAGAGGAGGCATGATCAAGGACTTCTATTGGCGCCTTACAAGACGTGCTCCACCAGTAGGATGATGAGCTAGAGGAGTTGTGGGATAGGCTTCAGAGGGAAGAGGGAGATGTGACATGACTGCAAGGGGAGAGGAATGTGCCTCGTCAGATGTTGCTCCTTGCAGGGTTTGGGCAGTTGTATTCTGATATGAAACAACATAGTGAGAGGGCAGGTCGAGAGGCGGCCTATTACAAAATTACAAGGGGCTATACCAAGGACTGGTACCTATAGAGAAGCGATCACCCTCATACATTGAGAGTGTGCGATCCCACATTGCATGTAGCCAACGACCCACATAGAGCTAGTGAACATGTGGATCTCAAGGTTTTAGACCACCTAGAGGAGGGAGAGCAGGATGATCATGGGGAGGAGGTGCTGAGGAGGGGGCTGGGGAGACAGGTGGAGAGAGCTAGCTCCATTTTGGCTTATGTGTTATATTTTGTGATAGTTCTGATACTTAATATAAGTACAGATCCAATAACCAACAAGATGAGAGGGGGGGGTAAATCATACAAACTTAATCATCCATAAAAATATCAGATTCAACCTCGGTAACATATATTTCAGTAATAAAACCAAAACTGTTAAACATGCAAACTCAAAAGCATATAAACATCATAAACCTCATAACACCAGATTTAACGTAGAAACCCAAATAGGGAAAAACCACTATGGGATTTCGGACCCACTAAGAAATATACTCTTCTAGAGTATGCTCGGTTAAAAGCAAATCCTCTTAAAGATTACAAACACATTGCTAGATGTGACCCGGTTAAGGGATTTCCCTCAGATCTGTTAGGATCTTCACCTTGTTAGAACTAACCTTGTTAAAGGATTTCAAACACTCAATCAGAATGTCACCTTGCTAGAGGGTTTTATAAATAAGAATGTTAAGTCCACTTGGTTAAGAGATTTTCTGCCACTTTCACAAAATAATAGTAATAAAATCTATCTACAACTTCACATCCAAAATGCTAAAGTAGATTCCTATTTATTCAATACAATCTAGACATAGAACTAATCTTGTCTATCTGCTGGGCTTCTATACTCTTTTATTCTAACAAGTCTTCAAGCTTCTGTGCTCGGTAATCACTATGTAGCATCCCTGTGCATACACTTGCCTGCATACATTGTTTATCAACAGTTTCCTATTTGTAAACAACTAGGTAACCGCTTAATCTCCTTGATCACATTTCCCATGATCAATCATAGCCATCACATCTTTGATCTTGTCCAGGTTCAATGCATCATTCGATCTGAAAACATTTTACCCCGCCTAGGAACTTGCATACATTTCTTGGAACTTGTGCCAAGGTATTGTGGTTCAATCTAAGCTGTAGATCTTCATGTCAACTTTCCTTTGCCTTATATTCATTAACAAACTTCATCCATGACTCACCAATCATTTAATCAATTCCATCTCATCAGCTTCCTTCATTAAATATCGCATGTAAACATTTAATGCATTCTGTTATAGCTTGGTTACAACTCGGTAACAACTCAATGAATACTAAACTTCACTTGGTAGACATTCTGCCTTCATTAACCGATAGCAATAACCTTAGGGTTTACCAACTAGGTTCCTTAGGGTTTGTCGGCTAGGTTCTTTGCTTGGTAACATAGTATAGTATTAACCTTTACAATTTACAACATATGTATGATGTTAAAACAATCTAAAACATCATGATCTCATCATTGTCTGACTCGGTACTAGTTTCCCATTGAATACCATATTCATCCCCTTTTTCATCATATCCTTTCATATGTCTTTTACTGACATCTTTATACTCTTTAAATCATACTTCTCAAGATATGGCAACATCATACTGAATTAGAAAATCAATTTCTTGACATTAATGACAAAATAATAATATCAAGACAGTAAACATCCTTAATCAGTTATATCCATAATCATTAGCAACCTTCTCAATATCCTTATTCAAATACCAACAATCTTTCATTGTTTGTTATAATGCAATATTGCCAACAATCTCCCCCTTTGGCATTGATGGCAAAACCAATTGATTTGACCTTAAAAGATTCGGATTGCTGTGATTCTGAAATGCTGAAATGCTCTCCCCCATACATTAGACTTCTCCTATTTTCTAATCTGTAGTCTTCTTAGTCTTCTTTTAGTCTTGTCCCCTTTATAGTAGTCTTCTCTCCCTTTGACAACAATGCCAAAAAAGTAAAGAACTAAAACATAGTTTCTTTCTGTATGAAGTGATTTCTTGCTGTTGTGTATCAATTCAGTCTCAGTCAGAGCATTTTGTCTTCAATTCTTGTTCCTTGTAATATTTCCTATAATAATTCCTGTGCACCTTTAGAAAACATCCTAAAGTGTATAAATCAGCATCAACTCCTAAAATATATTCGATAGAGTCATCGGATTGATGCTTTCACCGAACTCAGCCAGTGAGTAGAAGATAGGAGTAGGACCCCTAACTTACTTTTGAGATATTCAAAAGTGTCCCTTGGTAGTGGCTTGGTGAAGATATCTGCTATTTGTTCCTTTGTGCTAACATACTCCAACACCACTTTCTTCTCTTGAGCTTCTTCTCTAAGATAATGATATTTGATAGAGATGTGCTTTGTCTTAGAGTGCATAACAGGATTTTTTGAAATATTAATTGCACTAGTATTGTTACAGAATATAGTTACTGGCTCGGTAACTTTCTCATTTATACCTTCCAATAGTTGTTTGATCCATGCAATGTTAGTACAATTTAGTGTTGCAGCAACATATTCAGCTTCTGTTGTTGACTGTGAAACACATCCTTGTTTCTTGCTAAGCCAACTCACTAGTCTTTCTCCTAAAAAGAAAGCTCCTCCACTTGTGCTTTTTCTGTCATCAATGTTGCCTACCCAATCAGTATCAGTATAAAATTTTAAATCAAAATCATTTTCTTTCTGATATACTAAGCCATAATCCTCAGTGCCTTTTAAGTATCTAAAAACTCTTTTAATTGCTGTCATGTGTGTTTCCTTAGGATCTGCAGAGAATCTTGCAAATATACCTACTGCATGTGCTATGTCTGGTCTGCTGTGAACAACATATTGTAGCTTTCCAATCATGGATCGGTAAAGTGTCTCATCAACAGATGCAAATTCATCATTCTTTGATAATTTACAGTTGGTAGTCATAGGACTACTTACTGGTTTTGAATCCTCCATTCCAAATCTCTTCAAGATTTCCTTTATGTACTTGGATTGAGTAATGAAAATCTCATTTTTCATTTGCAGTATCTGTAAGCCTATAAAATACTTTATCTCACCGATTAATGACATCTCAAATTCTTTGCTCATTTCATTTCCAAAGTTCTTGCATAAAGAGTCATTTCCACAAAATATAATATCATCAACAAATATGGCTGAGATCAGTATTCCATTATCATCATTCTTCATGTACATGTTGGTGTTCTCACTTGTCCTTATAAAACCAATCTTAATCAAATAAGAGTGCAATATTTCATACCATGCTCTAGGTGCTTGTTTCAAACCATATAAAGCTTTGTTCAATTTACATACCTGATCTTTATTCTTGTCTTCAACAAATCCTTCAGGTTGTTCAATAAAAACTTCTTCTAATATTCCATTCAGAAATGTAGATTTGACATCCATTGATATACCTTGAAGTTCTTGAAAGCAGCATAGGCCAACAATGTTCTTACTCCTTCAAGTCTAGCAACAGGTGCAAAAGTTTCACCATAATCAATTCCTTCTTCTTGAGCATAACCTTTGCAAACTAGTCTTGCTTTGTTTCGAATGACCTCTCCTTTTTCATTTAGCTTGTTTCTGAAAATCCACTTTGTACCGATTACATTTTTGTCCTTTGGTCTTGGGATTAGTGTCCATGTGTCATTCTTCTTGATTTGATCAATCTCTTCTGTCATAGCATTTATCCAATCTTTACTGTTAAATGCCTCTTTCACTATTCTCGGTTCAAATTCAAATATCAAACATGTGTTCTATCTTAGTTTGTTCCTTGTCATCACTGGATCATCCTTATCTCCTATAATCTAACTTGGTGCATGATGTCTTCTAACATACTTGGCTAATACAGGCTCGGTAGGCTTTGTATGATCTTCATCATCACTCGGTAACTGGATATTCTCTTCATTTTCTTCAACAGTCTTCTTGGTAAGACTTCTCGGTTGAACATAGACAAATTCATTATAGTCTTCTGGTTCCTTGGAATTTCCTTCATCATTTCTTTCTGCAAATTCATCAATTTTCACATTTGCACTTTCTACTATTTTGTTAGATGATTTGATCAGACATTTAAATGCTTTGCTTCTAGAAGAATAACCTAGAAATGTTCCTTCTTCACTTTTCTGATCAAACTTGCCATTTCTATCATCTTTGTGAACATAGCATCTACTTCCAAAGATTTTAAAATAACTTACATTAGGTATCTTATCATACCAGATTTCATATGGTGTCTTCAAAGTACCTTTCTTCAATTGAACTCGATTCAAGGTGTAAACAACAGTGCTTATTGCTTCTTTCCAAAATGTTTGTGGCACCTTCTTTTCAATCATTAGTGTTCTAGCACAATCCATAATAGATCCGTTTCTTCGTTCAACTATTCCATTTTGCTGTGGAGTTTTCGGTGTAGAGACTTATCTTTTAATACCATGATCATTGCAAAATAAGTTGAACTCATCAGATGTGAACTCTCCTCCTCTATCTGATCTAAGATATTTCAGTTGTCTTCCTGTTTCATTTTCAACTCTTGCCTTGTACCATTTAAACATTTGAAAAGCTTCTGATTTTTCTTTTAGAAACATTACTTACATCATCCTTGAATAGTCATCCACAAATAATGTGAAATATTTATCACCATAATAACTTTGAACTTTCATAGGACCACAAAGATCAGTATGCACTAGATCTAAAATTCCCTTAGAAGTGTAAGACTTACTTGTAAAGCTTGATCTTGTCATCTTACCCATCTGGCATCCTTGGCACATAGCATTCTCAGGTTTTTCAAGACTCGGTAGACCTCTTACTCAGTGCTTCTTACTTATTTGATCAGATTATCAAAATTTACATGACAAAACCTTTTATGCCATAACCAGGTATCATCTATCTTTGCATACAAACACTTATTCTGAGTTGAGTCAAGGTGAAATGTGTTACCTTTTGTTTGTGTCCCGGTAGCAGCTAACTTTCCATTCTTGTCATGAACTTTGATAATTCCTTTCTGAAATTCTATTTGGTACCCTATCTTGTTTAGCTGTGCTACACTTAACAAATTATATTTCAAACCTGCAACCTAATAAACATCATTGCATCTTGCATTATCAAGAAGTGTTATAGATCCTTTACCTCTCACTGGACATGGTGCATCATTACCAAATCTAACATAGCCTCCATCATAATTTTCTAATATAACAAACTTGTGTTTATCTCCTGTCATATGCTGTGAGCATCCACTATCTATAATCCAAGAATCATTAGTGTTTATGTGAGATATTAGGGATTTTTCTTCATACCTTTCTTCATCTAATCCATCTTTGATAGCCACATAAACTACTTCCTCTGTATCAGTCTCATCTGATTTATCATCGTTAGATTCCTCATCAGCTATTAGGCATGTCTTTCTATCTCTTCTTTTGAAGTCTCGGTGTCCTCTGTAATGATTATCTTTCTGTCTGTCATCTCGGTAATCTCTCTTTTCAATAAAATCTTTGTCAGGACAGTTAGAAGCCACATGTCCTATCTTATCACAATTGAAACATTTCAAAGGTAGCTTTCCTTTATACTTACCTTTGCCTCTTGGTAACCTTTTGGCTAATAGTGCTTCAAACTCTTCTTGCTTTCTGATTTCCTCATATAGTTTGTGTACTTCTTCCATGTTCTTACGAAATATTTCACTTGCTCCACTGTGATCTCCTTCAGAGTACTTATACTTTATTTCATTGTAATAATTAGATTCATCAAGATGAAAAGAACTAAATGTAGATTCAACTTTATTTACCAAAGATCCACTATTATCAAAGTTACTTAACTCAAATGCATGTAGCTTACCAATAGTAGCATCTAAAGAAATTGGCATATTAGGTACAAACCTCAATTCATTGATTGCAGAGACTCAGATTGCATAAGCCGGTAGAAGGGTTCTTAACAACTTGTTATATACTTTTCTTCAATAGTTCCACCTGCTCCTTTGATTTGATTGACAATCTCCTTTAGTCTTGTACTGTACTGAGTTATGTTCTCACCTTCATTAATCCTCATAGATTCAAGTTGTCCTCTTAGACTATCTACTTTTTCTCTTTGAACATGTTCATCTCCTCCATATACTGATATGAGCTTATCCCACATTGCCTTTGCATCATTGCAGCCTTCTAGATCATTAAACTCTGAATCAGTCAATGTAGATGTTATTTCAATCATTGCTTGAATATGTTCTTTCTTTGCCTTTATCTCTTCCATAGTCAATGGATAGGTGCTCAGTGTAACAAAATCATTCTCCAAATAGTATACAACATATTCTCCAACTCCTGATAGATGTAGCTTCATCCTTTTCTGCCATGTAGAGAAACTTGACTTTTTTAGCTTCGATGCATCTCTCTTATACATCTTTGGATCTTTAACTCAAGTGCTTTTAAACTTTTCTTCCAGAGTCCAAAGCTTTGATACCAATTGATAGTTTTGGTACTTAATATAAGTACAAATCCAATAACCAACAAGATGAGAGGGGGGGGAGTGAATCATACAAACTTAATCATGCATAAAAACATCATATTCAACCTCGGTAACATATATTTCAGTAATAAAACCAAAACTGTTAAACATGCAAACTCAAAAGCATATAAACATCATAAACCTCATAACACTAGATTTAACATGGAAACCCAAATAGGGAAAAACCATTATGGGATTTCGGACCCACTAAGAAATATACTCTTCTAGAGTATGCTTGGTTAAAAGCAAATCCTGTTAAAGATTACAAACACATTGCTAGATGTGACCTGGTTAAGGGATTTCCCTAAGATCTGTTAGAATCTTCACCTTGTTAGAACTGACCTTGTTAAAGGATTTCAAACACTCAATCAGAATGTCACCTTGCTAGAGGGTTTTACAAATAAGACTGTTAAGTCCACTTGGTTAAGATATTTTCTATCACTTTCACAAAATAACAGTAATAAAATCTATCTGTAACTTCACATCCAAAATGCTAAAGTAGATTCCTATTTGTTCAATACAATCTAGACATAGAACTAATCTTGTCTATCTGCTGGGCTTCTATACTCTTTTATTCTAACAGGTCTTCAAGCTTTTGTGCTTGGTAATCACTATGTAGCATCCCTGTGCATACACTTGCCCGCATACATTGTTTATCAATAGTTTCCTATTTATAAACAACTAGGTAACCGCTTAATCTCCTTGATCACATTTCCCATGATCAATCATAGCCATCACATCTTTGATCTTGTCCAGGTTCAATGCATCTTTCGATCTGAAAATGTTTTACCCCGCCTAGGAACCTGCATACATTTCTTGGAACTTGTGCTAGGGTATTATGGTTCAATCTGAGCTGTAGATCTTCATGCCAACTTTCCTTTGCCTTAGATTCGTTAACAAAATTCATCCACGGCTCACCAATCATTTAACCAATTCCATCTCATCAACTTCCTTCATTAAATATCGCATGTAAACATTTAATGCATTCTATTATAGCTCGGTTACAACTCGATAACAACTCGGTGAATACTAAACTTCACTCGGTAGACATTCCGCCTTCATTAATCGATAGTGATAACCTTAGGGTTTACCGACTAGGTTCTTTGCTTGGTAACATAGTATAGTATTAACCTTTACAATTTACAACATATATACAATGTTAAAACAATCTAAAACATCATGATCTCATCATTGTCTGACTTGGTACTAGTTGCCCATTGAATACCTTATTCATCATATCCTTTCTTGTGTCTTTTATCGACATCTTTATACTCTTTAAATCATACTTCTCAAGATATGGCAACAAAATATTGAATTAGAAAATCAATTTCTTGACATCAATGACAATATAATAATATCAAGACAATAAACATCCTTAATCAATTATATCCATAATCATCAACAACCTTCTCAATATCCTTATTGAAATACCAACAAACTTTCATTGTCTATTATAATCCAATATTGCCAACAATGAACCTTCAAGGTGATCATTGTATTATGACATACATATTCATCTTTTTGAGCTTATATATATATATATGATTTGTAGTGGCGGTGATGCATGTACCTTATTGTGGTAGACTCTATTTATTATTTTATGATGTGATGCATAGATGATGATTATGGATGTATTGTGCTGAACTATTTGTGATGCAAGGTGGATGCTTATATATGTATGCTTATTATGCATTATTGACATGTTTATGGATGTATGATAGATGCATGTGTATGTGTGTATGATATGTTATGGAATGCAACATGAGTGATTATGCAGGTCCACATGTTTTGATGTCCATATGTGTTGTATATGAGGATGTTTAATGTATGATGAATATGTAATGCAATAATAGATGTAGATACAAATGATTTATGATAAATGATAAATTAGTCTAAATGCAATCTACATGAGGAATGGATGATGAATGTAATTCCACCTACACAGATAATGCAATGTAAATTATCAATGCTATGCAAATGATGTGATCTAAATGAATGATGAAATGAATGAATAATGTAATATAAATGTAAGATGGATAATGAATGTAGTATAAGTGAATGAATTAATGCCATCTAATATGAATGGATAATGTAACCTAAATGATGTATGCAATGCAATCTAAATGCAATCTAAGGGGTTAATGCTTGTGAAAATGATAATCTAAGTGAATAGTGTAACTTAAATGAATAGATAATTCAATCTATATGAATAATGAAATGAATGATGCCACCTAGGTGGATAAAATAAATGGATACAATGAGTGATGCATTCTAAATGCATAATGTTTTTATGAATATGTCAGTAATAATACAATGATATTAGATAGAAATAGAAGAATAGGGGAGGGGGGGAATTGAAGACTCAATGGGATTATTAGATTGGTAGAATTAGGACTTTATGGAATGATGGGGAAAATATGTGGAGAGCCAACCTAGTTTAATATTGCCCTACGTAACCTACACCACTGATTATAGGAACCAGGATGCCATGAGAAACCCAAGGTGTGGGATGACTCACGGTCAAATAAGAATTCCTTACACATAGCTATGCTAGTGTTGAGGAACACTGATAAAAAGTTCTGGGTATGTACAAGGAAACCATAAAACACACCGATACCTTTTGTAAACGAGAAGGTAAGTGTTGATAAACACTAGTACCAAGTCGCCGATTCATGCAAGAGAGATCCAAAACACACCATGCTATGAAAATATGCCCCAGTATGCACCTATTGTAAACATACTCGGATATGGAAGATCGGGCAATCATAGATAGATGCAATTATAGGGAAAAAGATGCAAGTCAAAATGAAAATCCTAGAAATCAAACAAGTCACCCATACATGACCAACTGATGTCTCTTGCCAGGAGTAGGATTAGGATGGAGGATTATATTGGTAGGAGAGGGAAGGATTCATCCCTAGGGCAAAGGATAGGGTGGGTGGATTTTGGACTAGGCAATTGACCAGACGACCTTGAAGATTAACTTACAGACTCAGGACTAACCTCAAGACTTGATGAAGCTCACAGAGAGGCACATGCTCACGAAATGGGAGACAAAAGCTTAGTTTGATGGGACAATCTTTATTCATGATTTAGGAGAAGACTCATCATCATGTTGGCTTGATGATGATTCTAATGATTAAATTCATCATATGTTGTCATTGATGAGACACATACACACACATATATTAATATTGTCTACCGGTGTGTGACTTCAAAGTTGTTTATTCTACAATTGGTATACTAGAGGTCTATATCTAACCGATACATGGTAACAACTGGTATATGTAGGGAGACAATTAGTGGGGATTCATAACTCAACATGAACCTGAAGATCCACCTGAGACTTTCACAGGAGCATTAAAGGTTAAATGGGTTATATGCTTAACTCCAATCGGTATTGTTGTTCCAACTGGTACTTGTTGATTATGTGATGGGTTATCACTAGTCATGATGAGTTATCCCCACCGACAATTTTTGGTGGTATTTTTGTGATGAGTTATGATTGTTTGACCAGATACATTGCACCTAGGAAATTGTGTTATGATTTCTAGAGGCCGACATGAAATCTAAATGTCTATATATTGACATCACAATGAATTAATTTATGAGAAGCGAAGGAGATATGTTATGTGCGAAGGAAGAAGAGTTAAGTTGCAGAGTATGTTGGAAAAGAAGTGTTGAGTGCACAGAAGAGGATCTATACAAGCAAGATATGCTATTACTAGATCACACTACCTGTTATTTTCTAATCACTGCAACAGTCAAAACCTCTAACCGGGTAAGCTCTAACAAGCTTCACTCTTTAAATCCTCTAACCAAGTGATTCATTAGTTTGGATTTACAAATCCTCTACCGAGGTTACTCCTAACATGGTTCTACCTTTTACAAGTTATAGATTTTAACTAAGCTTTGGGATCTTTAACATGATTCGCTTTTAGTAGAGCACTTTGTAGACCCTAATCAGTCAATTATCTATTTCTACAAATATTTAACCTATGAGTCCCACCTCACCAAGGTTTTTCTTGTTTGGGTTTTCCACGTATAAATACTTGTGTTATGGTGGATGTCTTACTTGTTGTGGATGCTTTTATATCATTTTGGATTGCATGCATAGTGTTTAACAAACTTGTTAAGTATATCTACCAGTCAATGTTTGAAGTAGTTTTATTTTTAATGTTACTGATTCATTCCCCCCCTCAGTTCTTTTCAAGTCCATCAATTGGTATCAAAGCCTAACTTCTTTAAAGCCTAATCGCTTGGAAGGAATCCTTGAAGTCACCATGGGGGACATGAGCTACTTTGAGATGGCTAGAGAGCTTGAAGATAGTATAAATGACCTTGAAACCCTAAGGGTCAAATTGAAATCTTCACAAGTCAAAAGGAGAGAGCTAACCAAATAATTGTTGGAAATTTCTGATAATAGTTCTTTAGATGAGGCCAATATTGATTATTTAGTCGAGGAAGTTGAAAAGTTAAATGGTGAAAAGCTAAATCTGAGGAGAGAGCTAGAAAGTTTAACTATCTACATGAGTCAAGAACTGGAATCCAGGAGGACAGCTGAAAATATTATCAAGGAAAGAGATCACGAGATTACCAAGAGCAAGCGAGAATATGTCACTATGCATGAGCATTTGAATGTAGAAAGAGAAGAAAAAGAGAAATTACATCTAGATCTTGAATTAGAATCATCTCTAAGAGAGAACCTATCAAAACATAATGAAGATCTTACCAAGCAGCTCACCGAAGCTAATGAGAAATGTTCAACAAAAGTTCTACCTTGCTAGATGAACAAATTCAATCACAAAGGATGAAAGGTGATACATCTGGACTTGGTTTTAACACATCTGAGAAAGGAGAATATTTGGGTACAAAGAGCAACACTCATAAGGCCAAATAGCCCACTGGTAAGAAGTTTTTCAAACCTATTTTCTTTGTTTGTCTTAAACCTAGTCACACTGCAAATATTTGTAGAGACAAAACTAATGGAAATGCAATCTACAATACTAAAGATAGGTATGTATACAAGAAATTTGAAGGTCATTGCTTCACATGCAAAATGTATGGACATAGATCAGTTGAATGTAGATATGGAGAAAATAATCCTATACCGCACATGCATCCAAGACCAAATGGAAACTGGATGAGAAATTATGATAATCAGGGTAACATGAACAGGCAAAGACCCTACAAAAACCGGTTTAGTCCATTTGAGATGGAAAAGGTACCAAATGTCATTTGTACCATCTGTAAAAAAATTGGTCATGTGGCTATGAATTGCAAAAAAAGAACTGGAAGAGGTAATGCAGAACCTTGGAGATCATTTGGTATGGCCTGCTATCATTATCATAAATTGGGACACATGGAATTTTTTTGTAGATCTAGAAAGAGAAAACTGGTTAACCCTTCTAAAGATCAGAAAAGCAAGCAAAAGGTTAACATTGATAAAACCAGAGAAGAAATAAATCGAATATGGAAAAAGAAAAGTGATGACTCACCTGGAGAAGAAATTATTCCTTCACCAAGTCTGGACATTCCTACATAGGTGAATTAAGTCTTTTCAATAAGGGTATGGGGAGCATAACAGTAAATCTACCTCCGGACCCCTTGAAATGAATGAGTGGCAAGAGAATTTGAATGCATAAAATTTTGATAACTTTTTGTCAATTAGTTATCAACTGGTTTTACAACTATGTATCTTTGAGCGGTATAATTAGGGTTTGTAACCCTAATGGGTGAGCATTTATTGTAGTAGGTAAAAAGGATAAAAGCGAGTTTTCACTTTATTTTTACCCTAACACTTTCGAGAAAGAATTTTTTAGTGCTTATAGAGCCAAGAAAAGAATGTTAGCTAATTTTAGTCGAAGTTGTATTTTGATTTGATTGATCAAGCTAATTTAAAGGTTTGTGAAGGCTGAGATGCTGTGCACTTATGTATTCAATTGGTAAACGAGACAGCATGCGTGAAATAAGGTATTTCTTTGGAAAATCTTGCTTCGAAATCTAGTTTATCTAGAATGGCATCACCTTCTAAGTCAATAGAGAAATTTATGATTACATTTGAACCTATGGAAGTTGTAAAGGCAGAAAAAGATTGTGTCTTATAATGCTTTATCACAAGTTCCTAGTGGTGTCATAGTGAAAGGAGATTTTTCTAGCTACTTTGATTGTAAGATTGAGGACTTAGGATCATTGTCAATATATTCTCAGTTAAAATCCCTTTTCAATGAAAATGAAAAGATTCAAACAAAATATATTAGGGTTTATGAGAAAGGTTTTCATATCACAACTTACTTTCTTGAAGATTTTGAAGAGGAACATATTTGAATAATCTTGAGTCATGATCATGGGGAAAACATGTATTTGGAAATGACTCATACTATTGTTTATGGTGAAAATGGATAACAATAATAACAAAATTGAAAGGCTAAATGAATCCAACCACAAAACCCTAGCCTAGCAATCAACAAAGATCCACCATAACATATGAAGATTACCTAAGACAATGCAAATCACATGAAATCACAAAGATTATACCATCACATGTCCAATAGGGTTTTGATCTCCATTCTTCCTATCTCCATTGATCTTGCTTGATATATTTGCTCTCAGATTTTATGTGCACAAGAGCTCAACAAAGAACGGAATGTGGTTGCAAGTAGGATCGTAGTGTAGCCAAGTCCTTAAGATTAGTCATTAGGCTGAGTGATTAGGGTTTGATAATGAAGAAGGCATCTCCTTAAATAGAAGACACAATATGAAATGGAGGGATAAGATTGAGAGGTGTAAAAGGAGGTCAGCTAGGATTAGAGGGTAGGTAAAAGAAATAATAAAATAATGAAAGGGGTAGGTAGTGTATGAATTAAGAGATGAATGACATGTGTCATGGGTAGAAAAAGCTAATGAATTAATTAAATAAATAAAGATTTATTTAATTAATAGAAGAAGTGGGATAATTAAATAAATAAAAATATTTATTTAATTTAGGAAAAGGATAATTTAAATAAATAAATGTATTTATTTAAATGAGAAATAAGGCTAGAAGAGGATAAATGAATTAATTAAAAAAATAAGGATTTATTTAATTAATAGAAGAATTAGGCTTAGATAATTAATGTAAAGCGGAAAAATCAAACCCTAGTTGCTCTCCCCTCTTCCAACTCCAAGGAGAGAGAAGGGAGGTCACTAGGGTTGACGGTTTTCACTTAGGGGAGACTTTACATTCAAAAGAGGGGTTGAAACCCACAAGATCCAATCCCACACAATGCAAGATTGGATTCTAGATGAGTTTCAAGGGTTAAGACAGCAAGGCTACCCTCTTTTGTAAAGATTGTGGATAGAATGATTAAGCTAGGAATGCATAGAAAGTGAGAAAGATTCGCTTATAAACTGAGATAGGGATATAGGATGAAGTTGCGGACCTGGAATTAGCAGTAAAATGTTGAGACGGCGCTGTCCTGCAAATTTGACCGAAAGTTGACGAGACGATGGCACCCGGTGTGCACACGGTCCTCCGAAAAATCCGCGAAACGAAGGGGGATCTATTCGTCTCTGCACAAGGATTCCAGATCTTCAATTTCAGCCGCATACCTGCAACCTACACATAGAAAAGCGAAGATGATTGGGGGGTTAGGGATTAGGGGTTTGCCCTTAGGTCAAACCCCAGTTTTGGAATTAACCAAGAAATGAGAAATGCTGTAAATGTAATGTAAAACAAGTACTAATACCTTGTTGTAAGGATGTTTGTATCCTTATATGCGAAGGTATAGATGTTGTTGTATGTTGTATATTGTATGTTGTAGTATGTGATCTCCTCTTCAATGGTTGAATCCTTGTCTTGAATGCAACACTTAGCCTTGAATGGAGACTTAGAATGATCAATTGCTTGAAGGAATGCTTGAATGCTTGAATGCTTGAATATCGTTTCCACCTTTTTCCATCCATCCCAATGAGAGAGGAAAATGTAGTTTATATACTTGCCAATTAGGGTTGATAGACTGATTTTCCCGACCTTAGGCCGACCAAGAAATGTTTTTTTCCATTTTGCAAACAAAAAGACCCGAAGTCTCATAGGAGACCGGGCCCAAAATAGGGCCAGGGACCAGGGCGCTGGGCGCCATGGTCCTGAAGGACCAAGGTGTTGGGCGCCATGGTCCTGAAGGACCAGGGCGCTGGGCGCTCTGGTCCCACCTCCCGAGAGAGTAGGGTGCAAGGAGGAATCAGGCAGGGTGCTGGAAAAATGCAGTTTTTGATGTCGTGGACAAGTTTCGGGGTCTCCATTCAGGTTTAGTGTTGCGTCGCCATCATGAAGACCCAAATGCGGTTGAAATTGCAAGTGTCACAATTTTAGGACGCTACATTTAGCCCCCACTTTAGCAGGAGTATAAGCGTACGCTCATACTTTCGGTAAAGTACAAGGAAACAACATTGAAAAACTTTCACCATGTCAAGGAGGCAAGACACACCAAGCCCCCAGTGAACTAAGGATCTTACGACTTCGATTGACAAAGTAAAAGGGAAGATCACGAGGAAGAACCATGACTGTTAGTAGTAAGGTTCCCTCATGATGAGTCATGTAAGAAAAATACCAAAAATTTTCAAGGCAAAGCTAAGTTCGCCAAGAAATTTTCAAGTATCTTGAAGAGATAGACGGGGTGTATGCCCCCCTAAGTTAAAGTGATCACACACACCTCAACGGGGGTGATTTCTTTAAGGTAGTGATACACATAAGAAATGAGAAGGGAAAGGAGCACGTTATCACAAAGATTTAGCCCCCAAGTGTGAGATAAACCCAAGGATAATAGACACAAAACACAAAGCACGAGGTGACTTCGCCTTCCTCGGGGTCAGTATGCTGTATGATAATTCATGTATATCATATGTATGTATGCATAATTGTTCTTCATTCCCCAATTAAGGAAGGTCACCTAGAAGAAGGGAACACATGTGTCTTTTGAGTCAACATGCGAGAGACCAAAAGAGATCTCAATGCTTTGCATCGTCCTCAAGTAGACAACACTAAGGACAACAAATAGAAGAATGAGAATAACACATAGAAGAAGTAACAAAAGAAAGAGAGGAGGAGAGAATCTGCTATGCTAATGAAACTAGTCTAGCATGTCATCTACCCCCCGATCTTGCTGATCAATGTTTCGGGAAGGCAGGGAACATGCTAGAGGAGGAACATCCAACACAGCAGATGGAGCTATCACAAGATCCAAACAAGGGCTATGTTCATGTTCCAAGCCACGTTGTTCTTGTCTAGGAGCTAGGATAAGTGCTTTAGAAAATTCGTTAGATAAATGGTTATCAATATCAACAAGTTCATATTCACTATCAGAAGTAAGAGAAGTAACATTTTCATCATGAATAATATTTTCATCTATATCATCATCAAGATTTATAAAAATAGGATCTTTAACTCGCACAGGATCAAGACCATCATGTATCTTATGTTTAGGAGATTTTGGAGAAAATGGAATAATGCTTGTTGAAGGTGTTTTTGGAGATTGTAAAGTTTGAGAAGCAGTTGCTTGAGCTCTAAGACGACGCTTTTGTCGGCGTTCACGTGCAGAACAATTTCGTCTAGTCTTAGTAGGAAGTGGAGAAGATTGAGGAGGAGGAATGTTCTCATCCTTATCACTTGGGTGTTTAGGTTGTGGTCTCTTAGGCTGGATAATACGAGAAGAAGAAGGTCTCTTCTCTCTATAAAAAGGAGGAGGAACTGCTCCATATAAAGGAGGAATATTTGGTTTAGGAAGGAGACCAAGTCCATCATGACGAGGAGGTATAGGTCTACTTTTAGGAATTTTATTAGGCATATACATAGTCACATCCATAGGAACGGGTTGGGAATCTTCTTGAGGAAACACATTAGTTTTATCGTTCAAAGGAAGAACTTCCTTCTCAAGAACGATAGGAATATCAAGTTTCGGTGTTCTAGGTTCACTTAGAGATAGGATCATATCTATTTTCCACTTTTGATAAGATTTGAAAAGATGATCACTTCGTGGAGGAAGAGATTGGAATTGTTTAGGCCAAAAATAATCAATAGGAACACTAGAAGTTCTTTCAGCTGGTTTAAAGAGACTATGATTGACAGTAACAACTTCACCATTATGGGGAAATTTCAAACATTTGTGAATAGGAGAAGCAATAGCTTTCATGGAAGATAGCCAAGGATAGCCTAGCTTCACACGAAATTGTTCGGATGAAGGAATAATAGCAAAGTTCACATCAAGGGATTTGTTATGGACCTCAATAGGTAATGTAATAGAACCAATTGTAGGAGAAGAAAATGCATCAAATAATTTCACAACCACATTTGTTTTGTCATAAATCACTTGATTCCATTGCAAAGTAAAAAGAAATTCTTCAGTAATAACATTAACCATGCACGAAGGATCAATAAGCACTCCACAGCAAGGTGTATTCTTGACTTTTGCAACTATGTATAAAGGACCATCAGGTGCCCTGATAGTTTCACTAGAATCAAATGTGATGGAAGGTTCTTTAGGGTTTTCTTGCTGCTCTACAAAGTTAATCACATTCGGAGTCGTAGATACAAGACCATCAGATGAGAAAGAGGAATCATTAGTCTCAATCGCATTAGAGGTATGAGAAGGTAATGGATCAGTAAAAATCTGAAGATTTTGGTTAGGAGGAGCTACAAATGTATTGCCTTTATCATTCACTCCAGAAACAGAGATAGTATTATTATCAATCAAATCTTGAATTTTACCCTTTAAAGCAAAACATTTTTCAGTATCATGCCCAGGTTGATGATGAAATTGACAAAAAGATTTGTTATCAAAATAAGGTGAATTAATCTTTGCAGGATCAATTTGCCTTATAGGAGGAAGAGTAAGCACATTTTGTTCCAATAACTTATTCATAATACTATGCAATGATTCATTCAAAGGAGTATACTTTCTTTCTTTCTTGAAAAAATTAGAAATAGGAGGCACACCTGATGCTGCATTCACATTGTTGTTGATGATGTTTTCATTGAATTTGATGGAATCTCTGTTCAGTTTAAACTTCCCAAATGGTTGTTGACTACTATCACCCTTATCACTCGGAGTCATAGGATGTGATTGTTCCATTTGACTCACAGTCAGTTGATAATTGTGAAGAGTTGCACACAACTGTTGGAAAGAAGTAAACTCAGAAAACAGAAGTTTATCTCGAATATCTTTTTGTAAATTAGAAATAAAGATTCTTTGAATATCATTGTCAGGCACTGGAAAAGAAATTTGAGCATACAAATGCTTATATCTACCAATGAAATCAGTCACTTTTTCTTTAACACCTTGTTTACAATGCATTAAATCAATCAAAGTAACTTTAGGACTTATATTGTTTTGAAATTGTTGAATGAAAGCATTTGCAAGTTGTTCGAAAGAAATAATAGAATAAGAAGGCAACAAGAAATACCATTGTAGGGCTTTGTCTCTTAATGTTCTAGTAAACAGTTTTGCAAGCAACCTTTGGTCATAAGCAAAATCAATACATATTGTTTGAAAAGTCTTAACATGTGTTAGAGGATCACCTTTACCATTATAAAGCTCCAAATGTGGAATTTCAACATGCTTAGGGGGAATAGCTCGAACAATGTCAAGAGAAAGTGGGCTCGCAACATCAAATGTAGGCACACTAAACTTAGATTGATTCATAGAGGCAATTTGTTGCTGTAAAGAAGAGACAGTTTGTGCAAGATTGTTAATGGTCACTTCAGTTGAAGAATTCATATTAGATGTGTTAGATTGAGATGGAGGTGTTATGTTATTGAAAGAAGGTAAAGAGTAAGGTGGCGGGACACTATGATAATTAGTCATAGGAGAGGATTGGAAAGGAGGAACACTACAAGGAGGAATGGAATGGTTGAATGAATTGCCCCCTTGAGCCAGGTTCATTTGTGGAGATATAATAGGAACACTCATTGAAGGAATGAATGAAGAAGTTGGATGAAGGAAGAGGGTTGATTGAAGAGGAAGGATTGCCCCCATGACTAGTGATCATAGGAGGAATGTCTTGTATAGAAGTAGTCATTATGTTTGATGTAAAAGTAGGTATGCTAGCAATAGAAGTTGTCAAAGGAATAGAATGATTGACTTGTGTAGGAGGTTGTGTATAACCCAAATTTTCAACACAACTCTTCATAGGCATCACATTCGAATCCACAATGTGTGCAATACCATGCAAAATATCAATTCCATTCTTATCACTTTGAAGCATACGTTTTAGACCCTCAATTAAAGGAAGAGCTTGACTATCGGGGTATTCTTGAGACATCCATTGTCGAAAATCGTCAAATTGGTTATCCAATTTCGCAAGTTGTTCTACAGAAACCTCATGGAGAGCTTCTTCATCATTAGGAGGATTAGAGGAATTACCCATGTCCTCGTTAAAAAGGCTATTCAAATTAGGTTCCATCTCCTCAGTAATTAAACCTCGGAAAGACTTAATTCTACGGCTTCGTCTAACGGGAATAGTGTAAGTAGGGCTTATTGTTGTAAAACTCATGCACTAAAGAGAGAGAGAAGATTTTGAATTTTAGAGGTAGCAAATTTCAGTAAAATCAGCCAATCTCCTAGATTTAAGCTGTTAAATGCAATCAGGACAATCTCCCGAAATTTCGGAAAAAATGTCCGAGACCGTGGCGAACGGAGTGCACACGGTCCTCGCAACTTTTTTCAAAATTTTCAGGGATGAAAGTTATGATGATTTTAAAGCTAACCTGAAAAAATTGAGTGATTTTATGATCTGTAGATAGGCCAAATTAAAGTTGCAATCTTGAAATTGAACCCTACCAAGATTGTCGAAAAATGCAAAATTTTGAATTTTGAAAAAGAGAGGGAAACTGAAATTTTGAATTTTATGATTTTAGAGGGAATATCAAAAGCAATGCAAGTTTTGAAATTTAAAAGTTGACTCAATTTCACGCAAAATTCAATTTTGAAAGCGGAAATCAAAGTTGTTGTAATTAAGCACTTAATTTCAAAAGTCACAAATTGCAAGAATTTGAATAAAGCACTGAAATTTTGAATGAATGCAAACGCACTTTTCAGATTTAGGACAGTAAGAACACAATTTTGACACAAAATTTCAATTTCAACAATTTTTGAATTATTAGAAGCCTTAAACCAAGCAATCACAAGACCAACTTTGACTATAATTTTGAAAGTGTTAGAATTGATAAAATCAGCCAAAATTCTGGATTTTAGCAGGAAAATATAGTAAGATCTAGCTCCCGAAATTTCAGAAAAAATGTCGGGGACGATGGCGCTCGGAGTGCACACGGTCCTCGCAAATTTTTTCCAAATTTTCAGGGATGAAAGATATTATGATTTTGTTGCGGAATCCAAAGTTACAGCTGATTTGGAGATGTTTTGATCAGTGAAATTGTCGGACAAAGGTTGAATCAAGAGGGTTTCAAAAATTAGGGTTTTGACACTTAACCACTTAATTTTCAAAATTAAAGCACAGATATGAATTGATAATTTGCAATAGAAGGGTAGATCTGAAACAAGCATTAACAATTAAACATTTCACAAGTTCAATTTTTAAAAAGAAAATTTAGGGTTTTTATGCAATCAACCTCTAAAATTTTGCAAAAGATCAAACATGGAAATGTAATCAAGGAATCCAATTTTCAAGTCTAACCATGAATAAATAGAAAGGATGTTCACGTCGGGTTCACCAAAATGTAAAGCGGAAAAATCGAACCCTAGTTGCTCTCCCCTCTTCCAACTCCAAGGAGAGAGAAGGGAGGTCACTAGGGTTGACGGTTTTCACTTAGGGGAGACTTTACATTCAAAAGAGGGGTTGAAACCCACAAGATCCAATCCCACACAATGCAAGATTGGATTCTAGATGAGTTTCAAGGGTTAAGACAGCAAGGCTACCCTCTTTTGTAAAGATTGTGGATAGAATGATTAAGCTAGGAATGCATAGAAAGTGAGAAAGATTCGCTTATAAACTGAGATAGGGATATAGGATGAAGTTGCGGACCTGGAATTAGCAGTAAAATGTCGAGACGATGCTGTCCTGCAAATTTGAGCGAAAGTTGACGGGACGATGGCGCCCGGCGTGCACACGGTCCTCCGAAAAATCCGCGAAACGAAGGGGGATCTGTTCGTCTCTGCACAAGGATTCCAGATCTTCAATTTCAGCCGCGTACCTGCAACCTACACATAGAAAAGAAAAGATGATTGGGGGGTTAGGGATTAGGGGTTTTCCCTTAGGTCAAACCCCAGTTTTGGAATTAACCAAGAAATGAGAAATGCTGTAAATGTAATGTAAAACAAGTACTAATACCTTGTTGTAAGGATGTTTGTATCCTTATATACGAAGGTATAGATGTTGTTGTATGTTGTATGTTGTAGTATGTGATCTCCTCTTCAATGGTTGAATCCTTGTCTTGAATGCAACACTTAGCCTTGAATGGAGACTTAGAATGATCAATTGCTTGAAGGAATGCTTGAATGCTTGAATGCTTGAATATCGTTTCCACCTTTTTCCATCCATCCCAATGAGAGAGGAAAATGTAGTTTATATACTTGCCAATTAGGGTTGATAGACTGATTTTCCCGACCTTAGGCCGACCAGGAAATGTTTTTTTCCATTTTGCAAACAAAAAGACCCGAAGTCCCATAGGAGACCGGGCCCAAAATAGGGCCAGGGACCAGGGCGCTGTGCGCCATGGTCCTGGGGGGACCAGGGCGCTGGGCGCTCTGGTCCCACCTCCCGAGACAGCAGGGTGCAAGGAGGAATCAGGCAGGGTGCTGGAAAAATGCAGTTTTTGATGTCGTGGACAAGTTTCGGGGTCTCCATTCAGGTTCAGTGTTGCGTCACCATCGTGAAGACCCAAATGCGGTCGAAATTGCAAGTGTCGCAATTTGAGGATGCTACAATTAAATAAATAAAATATTTATTTAATTAGACATGACAATTTTGGGTGTCTACATTTTGCCCCTCTTTGAGACAATGCGGCTTGTCGCGTTGTTTCAAAGAAGATAAGATGAACTGATATAGAGTTGCCCCAAAATGGGAATAATATGCCCCCTCGAGAGATTGGATGAAAATGTCTGAAAAGATTGCAGACAATCTCTCGATAAGAAAGACAAGATAGAATGGATTGACCGGATAAAGTGACAGAGTCATGGGATAACGAAGACTGACTCGGGAAATGAAGGCGAGGGCTAGGGTAGGCTATAAGATAGACCACGGGGGAAAATACATCCTTATTGTCATCTACACATTCACAAGAGCATAGTGCAGAGCGAAAATAAAGCAGCAACAGTTAGCAACGATGGCTTTTGTTCACAGATTCGACCGTGTTCGCCGATTCCAGAGGCCAGTAGAGACAGGAGAGCCGGTGAGTACCACAAAATCTCCTCATACTTTAATGCATTTATTATTGTCATTAATGCATACTAGGTAATGTAATAAATGCATGTTTATGTCAGGAAAATGCGTTTGTGTCCAAAAAATGTGAATTTGTGTCTTCTAGGTCAAATCGGCAGTTCTGTGATGAACATACGTTGTCGATTGGATAAGCTACTGAGAGGATACACTCAAGCAGGTCCTCTAGGAAGACTAGGATAGATCAAGGCACTTTGTGATGAACAGTGAGTACCAAGATAGAGTACTTTGTGATGAATAGGGAGTACTGAAATATGAGCAGCACTTTGTGATGAACAGGGAATACTGAAATATGAGCAGCACTTTGTAATGAACAGGGAGTGCAAATGTGAGTAACACTTTGTGATGAACAGTGAGTGTCACACACGTAGTACTTTGTGATGAACAAGGAGTACTACTAGGATAGATAGCAACACTTTGTGATGAACAGTGAGTGTCACTAGGATAAATAGCTATGTGCATTTAGATAGCGAGTAGCATTTTGTGATAAACAGTGAATGCCACTATGACTGACATGATTTGATTTGCTTGACTGCAGGAGTATTTTCCTATGCTAGAGTCATGGGAGAGATTCTTGTCAACGTAGAGGTTGTGACCTGAGTTGTCGCTCGAGGATAGAGCTGCCATCAAGGAGATGGGTTTGAGACATGTGCTGTATGTGCCTAAGTTTTGGGCAAACATGGGATTGTTGACTGCACTGGCTGAGAGATGGCATTCAGAGACTTGTAGTTTGTATTTGCCAATGGGTGAGATGATAGTCACCTTGGAGGATGTATACAGGATTATGCAGATACTGATTGATGGGGAGCTGATTCCGTACGATCGAAACAGAGACAGGGATGCCCTTAGACAAGTGTTCTAGGATCCGGCATTGGACATGAGGTTGGGACATGTGGCATGGGCTACCATGACATGGACAAGAATAGCACTACCAACAGTGTTGGCAGGAGTTATCAGTGGGTTCCTCTGTCCGGATAGGGTGACACGAGGGGTGGCTGCAGAGGACACGAGGGCCAGGAGAGATGATCTTGGGGCAGGTCCTTCTAGGGCTCAGACTCCGTCGAGGCCAGCCGGCTCTGAGGGAGAGAGTTCATCATAGCCGTAGAGGGCTCCCTATGTATTAGTATTGTACCATTTTTGTATGATGATGTAGACACCTGCGGGTGATTGTAGCCATATGATTTTGACATCATTGTATCATGACACTTTTGATTATATATATGAGATGATTCATTTTTGTGGCAGCTATATGCATGTGTACCTATGTGATGAGATGTTCTTATAATGTATGTTTTATGATATGGATGCTTATGATATGGATGCAAATATGTACATGATGCAATGCAATATTTTTGTTCTTTTATGTTGTATATGTGATGCATGATGCAAATGTGAATGTATGTGATGCAGATGAATATGATAATGTAAGTGTAAATTGTGCTAATAGGTGTTGTGTGTAGGATGTAATGCAATTGTGATATCTATATGTATGTGTGAAATGCTTATATGTGGTAATGCAGGTGTAAACTACATGAAATGCAAATGTTTGTGGTGTGTCATTATACTCAGTCATGTGATAGCAAGCTACGCGGACTCAAGAAGGACGATGGAAGTCAATCAAGAAAGGGGGATGAAAGATAGAAGATATGAACATGAAAGAGCATCTTGTGCGTTATCATCATTGAGCTTTATTATGGCAAAATAGGTTATGACAATCGAGGCATATGTTTAACCCAGAAAGTCATTGTACCCGTTTGCATGGAGATAAGACAGTCACAAACAAGGAATGCCCCATTTCATATTAGACTCATAGTGTCCTCATATCCTTGGACAAGTCATAGCATTACTAAAAGACAATCCACAGACAGCAAATGCAAATAGGTGACGATACCCCATCCTCGCCTTTCTAGTCAAAGACATCCTAGAGATAGAATCTCTAGTCAAAGACATCCTGAAAAAGCTAAAAGACATGTCACCAAAAGATAAAATCAAAAGAAAACCAAGACTCGACACCAACATCCACTGTAGTCCTCAAGTTTAGTGTCTCTTGTCACTTGTATAAGTCGAATTTTGATTGTGGTCACAATGTTTACTTTCACAAAAAGGATAGATAGCACTGAACCATATGTTGTCTGAGTCTATTGAAAGATTTGATTTGTTGAAGCCCATTGTTGCTGCTGGCTCATCTGAAACTGACTGAATCCATGAAATTGATACTTTATTGCAGAGAAGATGAAACTTTATTGTGAATCTGTGATGCAAATGTTGCTTTATTGCGGATTGTGCGTGGATAGACTTGAAGGAAGCTGGAAGAAACTGTACTCCTCGAAACATGTGGTGTTCTCAGTTCCACACCCATCACTAGATGTAGGAATTGCCTTAGCCACAGATAAGATCTGACTTATTATGGATGGAAAGGGAGTGAAAAAGGGGGTTTATTATGAATGGCTAACCAATCTTGGGTAGATCAATAACAAGCCATGATGGGAATGGGTAAGTTTATTGTGAGTGAATAGGTTGTGAGTGTGTGCAATGTGAAGTGATGAAAGTGAATCCTGAAGGGAGGAGCAATGCCTCTACGCATGGCGCTGGTGACCCAATTTTCACCATGGTACTTGCCCAGGGCGCCACCGAAGTGGTTTTCACCGTTGGACGAAATTATTTCTTTTTACTTTTTTGATTTTTTCAATTTTTTTATGTCACAAGGCGCCTGTTTGCCAGGTTTTCACCAAGTAACGATTTTTTTGTTTTTTTGATTTTTTTGTATTTTTGAATTTTTTGATTTTTTTGTATTTTTGAATTAGGATATTCCGAAAAGCTATGTGTAGAACCTGCGAAGGTGCATACTATTGATAGGATCCTCCAAAGGTTCACCTTCTGTAGTTGAGAGCTGATATGCCCCAGATCCATATGTTGTTGTAATGATGTAAGGACCAAGCCAATTTGGTTCGAACTTGCCCTTCTCTTTGTCTTGCTGATTTTTGGGATTTTCTCTGAGAACTAAGTCACCTACCTCAAATGTGTGAGGCTTGACTTTGTGATTGTAGCTGCATTGTTCCTTGACTGAATGATGTGTAGCTCGAGTGACTGTCTTCCTTGATAAAGGAACTGAGATAGAATTACTAGTGTGTGGACTACGTAGGCCCGTATGCATGTCACCTGAAGAAGTTTGGGCATCCTTGATAACAAAGTCCCTTGAGGAAGTTCCATTAAAGGTCCACGATGTATCGCTAGAAGGGAATGGATGTGTGGAACAAGTGGATGAGTTATGAAGGCTTATGAGTGTGAAAAGAAGTGAAAGTAGGATAGCATGATGGAGACTTAGGATCAACAAGTGTGCCTTTTGACTTGAAATTTTAGAACTTTTGCCCCTAGTTATTTTGATATTAGGGGAGATCAACTCTTGCTCTTTTTGCTTCATAGGATTTTTATCCTTGACCTTGTTTTTTTCAGAGTCCAATAGCTTTTGATTTTGATTTGGACTAAAGGACTTTTCTTTATTATTGACTTTTAGATTTTTCTTTTCAAAGCTTGATTTTTGATCCCCAATGAGTGAGGGCTTTTGTGATTCTTGTTGATCCAAGTCTGGAAGTGGAGTGGAAATGGAATGAGTAGATGAAATGGTAAAGCTATGTGATTTCTCAAGAGGGTTGGCGATACGCTCAGTAGATTCTTTGTTGGAACCACTCTTAGGACTATTGATATCAAGAGATGCTTGCACCACTAGAGGAGATTTGCTTTCAGACTTAGTAGCCACAACACTAGGTGGTTCACACCCAATTCCTTGGTCTTGCATATTGCTTGTAGATTGTTCTTGTCGACTGAATGGCTTAGGAGACAGTGGGAGTTGATCAACATGAAAGATATACTCACCACATCCCATGTCTTTAATCTTTAACTTTTATTTTAGCTCTGTTTGCTTTGATGTAGAAGCTTTTAAGGATTCTGGATCCACATATGCTGAAGATGGAATAGCTTCTCGATTAGCTGGAATTGTTATTTCTGATCTAGGTCGCAGATTGTTGCAATATATGAATGGATTTGGATCCGCTTTGACAGTCACTTCAACTCCATTATGAGGAAACTTAATGCATCGATGATATGTAGATGGGACTGCACTCATCTCATGAATCCAAGGACGTCCTAGCAATATATTGTATGTGAGATCCAGGTCTAGGACTTGACAAACCACATCCTTTGTAACTGGCCCAACTCTGAGAGGTAAGGTAACTGTGCCCTTGGATGAACGCTCTTCATCGTCATATGCCTTGATGGTGATTTTGTTTGTAGAATTCACAGCTTTATCAGAATATCCCAATTGTTTAATTGCGCTCAATGTACAAATGTTTAGACCTGCTCCTCCATCTATTAGGACTCGTTTGATTCTATGCTTGTGTATGAAGGCTTCAATGTGTAATGGTGCATTATGTGGCTGACTTACGGAGGTGTCATCGACTTCTGTGAATGTAAGGGAGTGTGGAATGGAAAGGTATCCCACCATGGCTTGAAACTGGTCCACGTTCAGATCAGTAGGAATGGCGGTGTCTTTCAATATTTTGTCAAAAATAGCTTTATGTGTGGGGGATATGCGTAAGAGCTCAAGTATGGAGATGAGTGCGAGTGTCTTCCCTAACTATTCTACAAGATCATACTCAGGTTTGGTTGATGAAGAAGTGGTGTTTTTAGTTGAAGCACCTGGCAAAGTGATTTTACCTCGACGGGTTGTAACATGACATTCAGAAGTAGGTTCGGAAGAAGATCCAACACCTTTTAGGACAATCTTGGGTCTCTGAGTAGGATTTTCAGGGTTTTTGTCCTTGATGATAATAGTAGAGACATAATTGTCCATCGAGATGTGATTAATAGTTGAATCATAGTTGTAAGGTGCTCTAGTATAGTTGGCTTGATCATCCGTGACTCTAGCTTTTCCCTTGTCGTGCTTTGGGAATGGTTCCTTAAACATCTCATGTTCTTGATTGGATGAGTGTCCCTCAATCTCAATGTCACCTCTATCAATGAGATCTTGCACAATATTCTTCAGTCGATGACAATTACCTATTTTATGACCCTTGCTTTTATGAAATTCACAATACTCATCATCATTCCACCAATTTGGTTTAACCTTTGGTTCATATGGAGGAAAATCTGGAACTGTGATCACCTTGTTTGCCACTAGCTTCTTGAAGACTAACTCAAGTGGTTCTCCCAATGGAGTGTACTTCCTTCGTGATCTAGAAGTTGTTTGAGTATTCACTTGATTGTTTATAGAACTTGATCCCAAAAAGATGAATTTGGGTCGCACTGTGTTGGCATCAACAACACCATCATTGACTGTGTTCTTGTTTTTATTCCAAAATCTTGGCTTGTCTTTTCCTTTAAAGTCATCTTTGTTTTCCTTGAATATTTTAATAATTCCTTGTTCAATTAGGACCTTCTCTATTGCTAAGCCTTTTTCAATGACGTCCTTGAAGGTAGACAAACAAGCTTTCCTTAAGTCATATCCAATGTCTTTGTTAACATTTTGTGTGAACATCTCTACCATTTGTTTCTGTGGAATTTCACAAGGGCATCTGCTGGCTAGATTTCTCCATCTTTGCAAAAATGATGCAAAAGATTCTCCTTCTTTTTGCTTAGTGTTGCACAAAGTAGTGATTGATATGTCTGTCTCTATATTGTAGGAGAAATGTTGGATAAATGCCTCTGCTAAGTCACCCCATGATTTAATACCAGGTGGGAGTTGGGAGAACCATTCCATAGCTTGATTGCCTAAGCTTTGTGGGAACAATCTCATCAAATATGTTTCTTCTGCCGCTACCTCAATGCAAGCTGTGAAAAATTATCTTATGTGTGCCTTGGGGTCCCCTTTTCCTCTATACTTATCAAATTTAGGCATCACAAAGTGTGCAGGAAATGGAGGCATTGGAATGCTCTTGTCAAATGGATAAGGACATATGTCTCTCATTGTGTACGTTGGCCTTGGTGTATTTATGTCCTCCATTTTCTTTTGTAAATCTCTGATTTGTTGCTCCAAATTGCTCTTAGGTGGAGATCGACTTCTTGAACCATATCCTATGTTTGAAGCACCAATTGGAGGAGGAGCATATTGCATATATGGATGATATTGATCGTACACATGTTCATATGGAGGAGGTCTATATTGATGCGGCATATATGAAGCACTTGGTATAGCTTCATGTTGAGGAACCCCATATCTATTTTGCACATGTATACCATATTCTATAGGCATGTCATGTTCTAATGTGTTGCCCCCAAATTTGACACGAGGTTTCCTTGTGTCCAAATTTTGAGCATGCCTTTGAATGTCCAATTGTTTTGGTTGATCCATAGCTTAAGCATATCTATCTGCATAAGACTTCCATAATGGTCTTCGAAGGTAAGTATCATATGTTTGAGCATGTGTATGTGGGACTTCTGGTTTTTGAAGCAAAGCTGATGGTGATTTAGGTACCATATGTGGTCCTCTATTTCCTCCACTATTAGGTCTCCTTTGATCCATGTTGGAGTGAGTTTGTTGCAAAGGTCGGTTTTCCATAAGTTGAGACATGTCAAAATCATGAGGTATCTTGGCTCCACTTTGTGCCATCATGTGTAAAAAGTATTGTCTATCCCTCCTCATTATTTCTTCAACCAATCTATTGAAATGGGGATTCATAATGGATTCTTCTACATCTGCTGAATGTATTGAAAAGTTGTCCACATTGTCATTGTGTGTAGCATTGTTGTTTGTAGTGTCTGCGTTTTCCACATTTGGAATGTTTCTATAAACATCCATGTCAGGCAATGTAGTGTGCTCAGGATTGAAAAATAAATCATTGTCATACTCATAAGAACTCATGTTTGCGGACTCTTGAGCTTCCTTAGCTTTTCTCCTAGATTTTTGAAGACGGGTTTCAACCATGAACTAGGTATTGACCAAGATGTGAGAGACTAGATGAAAATGGAAAGAGTATGGAAGACCAAGAGTTGTATGGAGTGTAAATGAATCTGAGGTGTACTTGCAATGTCCAAAATGTAAGACCAAGTATGTATGTAGTAGAGTAGGTGTGACTTCCAAAGAGAGGATAGTTTCTCTTGATGAGGTAAGCTGACCTTGACTCTAAGTAAGACCAAATGAGACCCAAAGGTAAGAAACCTTGATGAGGGACCACTTAGCAAAGTGTAGTTGTATGTAGTGTGTTGACAAAGTATGATGAGGACAAGCAAGTGACCTTTTGACTCAAGTTTAGACAATTGTGAATGTAATGAGAGATGTAAAGCAATGATGGACTATGTGAGACCCAAAGACAGGTTGAATGCTAGATGAAACCTGAAGAAACAACCTAGGAAGCTCAAGTATTCCGAAACTGATTTCTCTTGTTTGCTGGACTGTAAAATTTTTTCCAATTTGTGAAGTTGTTGATTGTGACCAAATCTGAATGTTTGACTATTTTTCGTGACAAGAGGACACAATGTTGATGAGGACTCAATGTTTGCAAGTGTTTAGACTCAAAATGACTCCAAGAAAAGTGTGTTGTTTGATGTAAAGTTGTTTTGCATACACTTGAAGACACAAAAGACACAATATTTTGTTGTTTGGTCTTGAATGTTTGAATGTTTAAAATAAGTCAAGCACAATTCTTATGGCTGGCCAAGACAATAGTTGTTGATCCCACATGTGGTTTTACCCCTGAGGCTACGCTATTTAGAGCGGATACTTAGATGCTTGACCTCACTGGCTCCACCCTCAGCACTCACTTCTCGGGTCAGCCAAGCATCAGTCCCCATGAAAACTCCCCATGGAAAACTTTGTATCTCTACTAAGAACCGTATGTGTGTGGGCCGCTACCAGAGGTCCGACCTCCTGCCCCAACAACTAGAAGGATTTGGGCTTCTAAAACAAAAAGGTGCTAGTAAGGGCATCCGCTCGTGTGGCCATACATGTGGCACTTTCAGCTTTGTAAATACAGAAGGCTCCCAGCCGATAGGGGTTACGCCCTACAAATGATCAAATAAATTTGATCAAACGGGTTTATGGGGAGAAATAGTGTCGATATGAACTAATCAGCACACGTTATTCATAGTTTTCACCATGAATACATTTGATTATAGTGGTTCGGAAGAGGTGGGTTTTCCTCGCTACCACTTGGGTCGTTCTCTTCTCACTAGTAGTCCTAATGACCACACGGGAAGACAGGCCCTCTAAAGATTAAACAAAAAGAGCCTATTGCTCAAGACACAAAAGACAATGATTCAATTTTAGTGCACCAATTGAAGTGTTTGCTAGTCTATGAAAACAAGGCACACAATAAAAATCCAAAAACCCTTGCCAAGGACCTGCAACAAAGATTTATAAGTAGTTTGGATTGTTTCAAATGATCACCCCTTCCTAGAAGCACACAAGTTAGGTAAATTTTAGATCCAAAAGACTTTATGAAATAGGGGCCTTCAACAATGCGTTTTGTTGACCAATTCAAAGACCTGATTCATCACAAAAAAAGACCACCTGTAAAATTTCAAGAGATTTCCAGAAATGTAAGAAAATCCAAAAAAATTGCTAATTTGCTCCAAAAATTAATTTTTTATGAAAAATCATAAAAAATTCATATAAAATGAAAAATCGATTCAAAAAATCTAAAATTTTTACTGGAGAGTATTTATGGTCTTCCAAACCTACACAAAAAAATTTCTGCAACAAATCCAAGCAGTTTGTGAGATATGAGTAAAATAATGTAAAACCCTAATTTTCAAAGATCTAATTTTTGAAGAATAATTTTGCATCAAATTTAAAATCAAAAATAACAGGTCCTATGTATAATTCTGAGAGATTTCCAAAAATGTAAGAAAATCCAAAACATTTGCTAATTTTCTCTCAAAATTAATTTTTTATGAAAAATCATAAAAAATTAATATAAAATGCAAACTCGATCCAAGAAATCTGAAATTTTTACTGAATCTTTCTAATACTTTTCTTGACCTATACAAAAAAATTTATGTCAAAATTCGAATCTGTTTGTGAGATCTGATCAAAATAAAGAAAAACCCTAATTTTTAAAGATCCGATTTTTATGGAAATATTTTGCATCAAAATTAAAATCACAAAGAACAGATCCTGTGTATAATTATGAAATATTTCCAAAAATGTAAGAAAATCTGAAAAATTCTCTCATTTTCTCTCAAAATTAATTTTTTATGAAAAATCATAAAAAATTCCTAGAAACTGAAAATGTGCTTCAAAAATTCTGAATTTTGGATTGAGAGCTCCTGATACTTTCTTCAACCTGCAAAAAAAATGTGGTGCAAAATTTCCTAGCTGTTTGTGAGATATGATCGAATCTCTCCAAGATCTTGATTTTGTGTCCAAAACCCTAGCTGCACAAGGTTATTCTCCAAATTGTTTTACAAAATAGTAATATAGGGTTAGAAAAATCTGCAAAAAACATAGATCTAAGAAAAATCCATGTCCCACCGGGCGTGCCAAAATGTTTATGGTGAAAATGGATAACAAAAATAACAAAATTGAAAGGCTAAATGAATCCAACCACAAAACCCTAGCCTAACAATCAACAAAGATCCACCATAAGATATGAAGATTACCTAAGACAATGCAAATCACATGAAATCACAAAGATTATACCATCACATGTCCAATAGGGTTTTGATCTTCATTCTTCCTATCTCCATTGATCTTGCTTGATATATTTGCTCTCAGATTTTATGTGCACAAGAGCTCAACAAAGAACAGAATGTGGTTGCAAGTAGGAAACAGAATGTGGTTGCAAGTAGGATCGTAGTGTAGCCAAGTCCTTAAGATTAGTCATTAGGCTGAGTGATTAGGGTTTGATAATGAAGAAGGCATCTCCTTAAATAGAAGACACAATATGAAATGGAGGGATAAGATTGAGAGGTGTAAAAGGAGGTCAGCTAGGATTAGAGGGTAGGTAAAAGAAATAATAAAATAATGAAAGGGGTAGGTAGTGTATGAATTAAGAGATGAATGACATGTGTCATGGGTAGAAAAAGCTAATGAATTAATTAAATAAATAAAGATTTATTTAATTAATAGAAGAAGTGGGATAATTAAATAAATAAAAATATTTATTTAATTTAGGAAAAGGATAATTTAAATAAATAAATGTATTTATTTAAATGAGAAATAAGGCTAGAAGAGGATAAATGAATTAATTAAATAAATAAGGATTTATTTAATTAATAGAAGAATTAGGCTTAGATAATTAAATAAATAAAATATTTATTTAATTAGACATGACAATTTTGGGTGTCTACAACTATAACCAAGGAAGCTATTCAAGCTGTAACTATTTTTTACTCAATCGGTGAAGTACCCAAGCTAAGGCATATTTCAAAAGAGACAGTAAACACTCTAACCAGATCAACCTCTGATGGGTGTGCTTTTTCTGTCAATAACATCAAGGACCCAGCGGTAAAGTTAGTAGCTATGGTTATAGGCTACTAGATATTTCATTCAAGTAGAATGAACAGTGTTCGATCTACAGCGGTGCATACTACTTACAAAATGATAGCTGAAAATGCTGATTATGACATATGTGAGGCCATAAGGAGCCAATTATTGTTGAATCTTCAGTCTATCAAGAAGGATAATAGTCAAAAGTTTAAATTTGGACAGTTATTGATCAGTCTATTCTTTTATTTCCAAAATTTTCTAACAGGAATCGGTGATCTTGAATAGACTAAGGATCTACCGATATCTACCCAGATTAAGAATAGTATCAAGGATATGAGGAATACCTTCCCTCTTGTAATGAACAAATACGTAAATGAATTTCAGAAGAAAATGAGTATGAGAGTAAGATTGCCTGAGGATGTGGTAAAACACTTTGCTAAGGACATCATTTTTATAGTTACCACTAATTTCTGTTTAATGGAAACTATTGAGCCTAGAGAAGAAGAAATGGAGGATATGAGCTATGAATTCAACTATGACTTATTGATCGGTTATGCTAATAATCTGTTGGCATCTCTAATGGATAAAAGGAAAGAAAAATTGGATACAATTGAAGTTCAAACTGCACAAACTAAAACCATTAGTGTTTCTACCATAAGTGGTAAAGGTAAGAAGAAGAAGGCTGAGCAAGCACCTCCGGTGATAAAAAGTACAAGAGTGACATGAAGTGTCCAAACCAAAAAGGAACCGGAACCTAAGGTCTACATGAAAAAGGAGACAACATCGAAGAATAGAGGTAAAAAACTAATTCTCCAAGAAGAATATGAAGGTATTGATATTGAGGAGGAAACCAAGAAGATGAAAGCAACTGGTAAAATAGCCAAACGAATGAAGAATGTGCCAAAGGCAGTTGTGCCTATTGATGTCTCAACTTACAAGCCCAAGACTATCTTTGAGAGAACAATGAAGGCACTAGGAAGAAACATATTTGATAATGTCAAAGAACACCTTTATTCATTCAATGAAGATCAAAAGGAACAAATTATTCAACAGGTAATCAATTATGTGTGCCCTTACAATAGATTACCTCATGATCTTGGAAAAGATATCTCTAGTTCCTTGTATACTATTCTTTTGAATAAATGGGAGGACGCTGTAAAGAAGGAAACAAGAATTATAGATGATATAATTGTACAATATTTTTCTAATTTTTCAAAGGATGAACTATATGTATTAGTTGATAAGGACAAAGATCAATTTGATTTCAAAGCAAGAAGATTGAATTTACAAAGTGGAAAGTGCAAACTATTGAGACTGAGACTCATCAGATTGCTTGTAACATCAAACAGATGGAAGAGATTATTCATTCTTCCAACATTGAGCAAGAGATTATTAATAGACCTAAAGTGGATGAGAATGTGCAGGCTGACGTAGTCTATCCTGTCAAGGATGACACTATTATCAACAAGTCATACATGATTATGATATTCAGGATTCAATAGATTTCTTAGGTGACATAACCGCACCTGATATGCAGCCACCTGAAATCACTGACTCATAGGTTACTTCAGTTGAGAAACTAGCTACTCAACAAGGAGTGGATATTTCACCTGCAAAGGAACAACCGGTGAAACTCCAACTGCCACTGGTTTCATAGGACACTCAAAAGGAATCTAATGCAAAAGTTGATACACAGATTTTGGAGCAGGAAACATAGAAGTAACAAAGGAAAGGAGAGATTGTTAAGGTAACAACCTTTGAACTGGTAACAACATTAGTCATACAGTAAACTAATGAAGATGTAGATGACTCACTTGGCATCTCAACACCTATAATTGTTGATAATATGTGTCCATCTGAATTGATGAAGATTGCAACTGTCATGCAATCTAGGGCACACAAGAAGAGACTTAAAGAACAAAGAATGGAAGCATAAACCATTCAGAATGCTATAGATATTATAACAAGTCTGCTACTGAAAACAACTATGGGGAATTTGATAACACCTATTAGCAAACTTGGTCAATTGGTTGCTGATGCATCTGACCAAATTAAGTCCCTTGAAGAAGCAACACAAATTTATGTTGAGAAGAGTTATAGAAAGAAGCGTGGAGAGCAGCTTATGAAAGAGATTGATAGAGGAAAAATTTCTCTATCTCTTAATAAAGATTTATTAAGACAAACTATTGAAACAGGAGGGAAATATCTTGCATCTACTTCTAATGTTTCATTCTTTTTTGCTGATATCAATAACAGGCGAATTGGAACTGAGCAAGAGCTAGAAAAGATATGCAATCATATGTACCACTTGAAGACTATGTTTTTGCTTTTAGAAAATCTATGGATGATTTACACAACAGGTTAGATACCTATGATATTGAGACAGCAAAAAGACTCCAATCACTGAAGGAATTGAAGAGTCAACTCACATCGCAAGTGGACATACTACAAAGAGCCTACATGAATGCATAAGCTACTTTAGCAACTCCAGAAACCTGTTCACTTGATTCCATGGAAGAGTTCCATACTCAAATTATGTGTACACTTGAGTTCACTAAGAACTTGTTGGAGACATGGGAACATGCTTTATCTCAGTTGAAGAGGAATTTTGGTGACATTTTTCTAAGGATTTAAAATGCATGAATCTTGATTCAATTTTTCAAGTTTTTGTATATGTAAAACACTTTCATACAATATATATATATATATATATTGGTTTTTCACTTTGGCATTGTTGTCAAAGGGGGAGTAGAAATATGTATGTGTGTTTTGAAAATTTTGTATGATGTATGTAGTAAGGGGGAGTATGTGTATATGTGTATAAATATTTTTGTAAGCACACTTAGCGGTATTGTTGTAAAACTTTTCTAAGTGTTTTTATCAATGCCAAAGGGGGAGATTGTTGGCTTGATAATGATTTTAATGATTAACTTCATCATATGTTGTCATTGATGAGACACATACACACACATATGTTCATATTGTCTACTGGTGTGTGACTTCAAAGTTGTTTATTCTACAACCGGTATATTAGAGGTCTATATCTAACCGGTACACGGTAACAACCGGTATATGCATGGAGACAACTAGTGGGGATTCATAACTCAACATCAACCTGAAGATCTAGCAGAGACTTTCACATGCGCATCAAAGGTTAAATAGTTTATATTCTTAACTCCAACGAGTATTGTTGTTCCAACTAGTACTCGTTGATTATGTGATGGGTTATCACTAGTAATGATGAGTTATCCCCACCGACAATTTTTGGCGGTATTTTTGTAATGAGTTATGATTGTTTGACCAGATACACTGCACCTAGGAAATTGTGTTATGATTTCTAGAGGTTGACATGAAATCTAAATGTCTATATATTGACATCATAGTGAATTATTTTATGAGAAGCGAAGGAGATATGTTATGTGCAAAGGTAGAAGAATTAAGTTCTAGAGTTTGTTGGTAAAGAAGTGTTGAGTGTGCAGAAGAGGATCTATACAAGCAAGTTGTTCTATTACTAGATCACACTACCTATTGTTTTCTAATCACTATAACAGTCAAATCCCCTAACCGGGTAAGCTCTAACAAGATTTACTGTTCAAATCCTCTAACCAAGTGATCAACTAGTTTGGATTTAGAAATCCTCTACCGAGGTTACTCCTAACAGGGTACTACCTTTTACAAGGTATAGATTTTAACTAAGCTTTGGGATCTTTAACAGGATTCGCTTTTAGCAGAGCACTTTGTAGACCCTAATTGGTCAGTTATCTATTTCTACAGATAGTTAACTTGTGTGTCCCATCTCACCGTGGTTTTTCCCATTTGATTTTTCCACGTATAAACACTTGTGTTATGGTGGATGTATTACTTTTTGTGGATTATTTTATATCATTTTGGATTTCATGCATAGTGCTTAACAAACTTGCTAATTATATCTACCGGTCAATGTTTAAAGTAGTTTTATTTTTGGTGTCATTGATTCATCCCCCCCTCTCAGTTCTTTTCAAGTCCATAAATTGGTATCAGAGCCTAACTTATTTAAAGCCTAATCACTTGGAAGGAATCCTTGAAGTCACCATAGAGGACATTAGCTACTTTGAGATGGCTAGAGAGCTTGAAGATAGTAGAAATGAGCTTGAAACCCTAAGGGTCAAACTGAAATCTTCACAAGTCAAAAGGAGAGAGCTAACTGAATAATTGTTAGAAATTTTTGATAATAGTTCTTCAGATGAGGCGAATATTGATGCTTTAGTAGAGGAAGTTGAAAAGTTAAATGATGAAAAGCTAAATATGAGGAGAGAGATAGAAAGTTTAACTATCCACACGAGTCAAGAACTAGAAGCCAGGAGGATAGTTGAAGATATTATCAAGGAAAGAGATCATGAGATTGCCAACATTAAGAGAGAAAATGTCACTGTGCATGAGCATTTGAATGTAGAAAGAGAAGAAAAAAAGAACTTACAACTAGATCTTGAATTAGCATCATCTTTGAGAGAGAACCTGTCAAAACATAATGAAGATCTTACCAGGCAGCTCACCGAAGCTAATGAGAAACTAGAAACGTTCAACAAAAGTTGTACCTTGATAGATGAACAAATTCAATAAAAAAGGATGAAAGGTGATACATCTAGACTTGATTTTAACACATCTAAGAATGGAGAATCTTTTGGTACAAAGAGAAACACTCATAAGGCCAAAAAGCCCACTGGTAAGAAGGTTTTCAAACCTGTTTTCTTTGTTTGTCTTAAACCTGGTCACACTGCAAATGTTTGTAGAGACAAACCTAATGGAAATGTAATTTACAATACTAAAGCTAGGTATGTATCCAAGAAATTTGAAGCTCATTGCTTCACATGCAAAATGTATGGACATAGATTAGTTGAATGCAGATATAGAGGAAATAATCCTATACCGCACATGCATCCAAGACCAAATGGAAACTGGATGAGAAATTATGATAACTAGGGTAACATGAACTGGCAAAGACCCTACAACAACCAATTTAGTCCATTTGAGATGGAAAAGGTAACAAATGTCATTTGCACCATTTGGAACAAATTTGGTCACGTTGCTATGAATTGTAGAAGAAGAACTGGGAGAGGTAATGCAGGACCTTGGAGACCATCTGGTATGGCCTGCTATCATTATCATAAAATGGGACACATGGAAAATTTTTGTAGATCCCGAAAGAGCAAACCGGTTAACCCTTCTAAAGATCAGAAAAGCAAGCAGAATGTTAACATTGAAGAAACCAGAGAAGAAATGAATCCAATATAGAAAAAGAAGAGTGATGACTCACTTAGAGAAGAAACTATTCCTTCACCAAGTGTGCAGAATCCTGCACTAGTGAATTAAGTCTTTTCAATAAGGCTATGGGGACCATAACGGTAAATATACCTTCGGACCCCTTGAAATGAATGAGCGGCAAGAGAATTTAAATGCATAAAATTTTGATAACTTTCTGTCAATTAGTTATCAACTGGTTTTACAACTATGTATCTTTGAGCGGTATAATTAGGGTTTGTAACCCTAATGGGTGAGCATTTATTGTAGTAGGTAAAAAGGATAAAAGAAAGTTTTCACTTTATTTTTACCCTAACACTTTCAAGAAAGAAATTTTGAGTGCTTGCAAAGCTAATAAAAGATTGTTAGCTGATTTTAGTCGAAGCTGTATTTTGATTTGATTGATCAAGCTGATTTGAAGGTTGGTGAAGACCGAGATGGTGTGCACTTGTGTATTCAACTGGTAAATGAGGCAGCGTACGTGAAATAAGGTATTTCTTTGGAAAATCTTGCTTCGAAATCTAGTTATCTAGAATGGCATCGTCTTGTAAGTCAATACTAAAATTTATGATTACATTTGAACCTATGGAAGTTACAAAGGCAGAAAAGATTGTGTCTTATAATGCTTTATCACAAGTTCCTAGTGGTGTCGTAGTGAAAGGAGATTTTTCCATCTACTTTGATTGCAAGATTTTGGACTTAGGGTCATTGTCAATATATTCTTAGTTGAAATCCCTTTGCGAGTAAAACGGAAAGATTCAAACAAAATATATTAGGGTTTATGAGAAAGGTTTTCATAACGCAGCTTACTTTCTTGAAGACTTTGAAGAGGAACATATTTGAATAATCTTGAGTCATGTTCATGGGGAAAACATGTGTTTGGAAAGGACTCATACTATAACCAAGGAAGCTATTCAAGCTGTAACTAGTTTTTACTCAACCAGTGAAGTACCCAAGCTGAGGCATATTTCAAAAGAGATAGTAAACACTCTAACTAGATCAACCTCTGATGGGTGTGCTTTTTCTATCAATAACATCAAGGACCCATTGATAAAGTTAGTAGCTATGGCTATAGGCTACCAAATATTTCATTTGAGTAGAATGAACAGTGTTCGATCTACATCAGTGCATACTGCTTAGAAAATGATAGCTAAAAATATTGATTATGACCTATGTGAGGCCATAAGGAGCTGGTTATTGTTGAATCTTCAGTCTATCAAGAAGGATAGCAGTCAAAAGTTTAAATTTGGACAGTTATTGATTGGTCTATTCTTTTATTTCCAGAATTTTCTAACGGGAATTGGTGATCTTGAATGGTCTAAGGATCTACCGGTATCTGTCTAGATTAAGAATAGTATCAAGGCTATGAGGAATACCTTCTCTCCTGCAATGAACAAATACGTAAATGAATTTTAGAAGAAAATGAGTATGATTGCCTGAGGATGTGGTAAAACACTTTGCTAAGGACATCATTTTTATAGTTACCATTGATTTTTGTGTAATGGAGGTTATTGAGCCTAGAGAATAAGAAATTGAGGATATGAGCTATGAATTCAACTATGAATTATTGATCAGTTATGCCAATAACCTGTTGGCATCTCTGATAGATAAAAAGAAGGAAAAATTGGATACAGTTGAAGTTCAAACTGCACAAGTTGAAACCAGTAGTGTTTCTACCATAAGTGGTAAAGGTAAGAAGAAGAAGGCTGAGCAAGCACCTCCAGTGATAAAAAGTACAAGAGTGACACGAAGTGTCCAAACCAAAAAGGTACCGGAACCTAAGGTCTACATGAAAAATGAGACAACATCAAAGAATAGAGGTGAAAAACTAATTCTACAAGAAGAATACGAAGGTACCTATACTGAGGAGGAACCCAAGAAGATGAAAGCTGCTGGTAAAATAGCCAAACCAGTGAAGAATGTGCCAAATGAAATTGTGCTTATTGATGTCTCAAATTACAAGTTTGAGACTATCTTTGAGAGAACAATGAAGACACTAGGAAGAAACATATTTGATAATATGATAGAACATTTTGATTCATTCAATGAAGATGAAAAGAAACAAATTATTCAACAGGTAATCAATTATTTGTGCCATTACAATAGATTACCTCATGATCTTGGAAAAGATATCTCTAATTCCTTGTATACTATTCTTTTGAATAAATGGGAGGAAGTTGTAAAGAAGGAAACAAGAATTATAGATGATATATTGGTACAATATTTTTCTAATTTTTCAAAGGATGAACTAAATGTATTAGTTGATAAGTACAAAGCTCATTTTTCTTTCAAAGCAAGAAGATTGAAGTTACTAAGTGGAAAGTGCAAACTGTTGAGACTGAGACTCATTAAATTGCTTGTAACATCAAACAGATGGAAGAGATTATTCATTCTTCCAACATTGAGCAAGAGATTGTTAATAGACCTAAAATGGATGAGAATGTGCAAGCTGGTGTAGTTTATCATGTCAAGGATTACAGTATTATCCAACGAGTCATACATGATGATGATATTCAGAATTCAATAGATTTATTTGGTGACATAACCACACTTGATATGCAACCACCTGAAATCATTGACTCATAGGTTACTTCAGTTGAGAAACTGCAAACTCAATAAGGAGAGGATATTTCACCTGCAAAGGAACAACCAACGAAACTCCAACTGCCATTGGTTTCACAGGACATTCAAAAGGAATCTGATGCAAAAGTTGATACACAAATTTCTAAGTGGGGAAATGGAGAAGCAACAAGAGAAAGGAGAGATTGTTAAGGCAACAACCTTTGAACTGATAACATCATTAGTCATATAGTAGACTGTTGAAGAAGAAGATGACTCACTAGGAATCTCACGGCCTATAATTGTTGATAATATTAGTGCATCTGAAATGATGAAGATTGCAACTATCATGCAATATAGGGCACACAAGAAGAGACTTAAAGAACAAAGAATTGAAGCAGAAACCATTCAGAATGTTATAGATATTCTGACAAGTCTGCTACTAGAAACAACTATAGGGAATCTAACAACACCTATTAGCAAACTTGGTCAATTGGTTGTTGATGTATTTGACCAAATTAATTCCCTTGAAGAAGCAAGATAAATTTATGTTGAGAAGAGTTATAGAAAGAAGCGTGGAGAGCAGCTTATGAAAGAGATTGGTAGAGGAAAACTTGCTCTATCTCTTAATAAAGATTTATTAAGACAAACTATTGAAATAGGAGGGAAATATCTTACATCTGCTTCTAATGTTTCATTCTTTTTTGGTGATATCAATAACAGGCGAACTAAAACTGAGCAAGAGCTAGAAAAGATATGCAATCATATGTACTACTTGAAGACTTTGTTTTTGCTTTTAGTAAATCTGTGGATGATTTACACAATAGGTTAGATACCTATGATCTTGAGAAAGCAAAAAGATTTTTGTCACTAAAAGAATTGAAGAGTCAACTCACATCCCAAGTGGACAGACTACAAAGAGCCTACATGAATGCATAAGCTATTTAAGCAACTCCAGAAACTTGTTCACTTGATTTCATGGAAGAGTTCCATACTCAGATTATGTCTACACTTGAGTTCACTTAGAACTTGCTGGAGACATGGGAACATGCTTTATCTCAGTTGAAGAGGAATTTTAGTGACATTTTTGTAAGGATTGCAAATGCATGAATCTCGATTCAGTTTTTCAAGTTTTTGTATATGTAAAACAGTTTGATACAAATTTTCTATATATATATATATTGTTTTTTCAATTTGGCATTATTCTCAAAGGGGGAGTAGAAATATGAATGTATGTTTTGAAAATTTTGTATGATGTATGTAGTAAGGGGGAGTATGTGTATATGTGTATAAATTTTTTTGTAAGCACACTTAGCGGTATTGTTGTAAAACTTTTCTAAGTGTTGCCATCAATGCCAAATGGGGAGATTGTTGGCTTGATGATGATTGTAATGATTAACTTCATCATATGTTGTCATTGATGAGACACATACACACACATATGTTCATATTGTCTACCGATGTGTGACTTCAAAGTTGTTTATTCTACAACCGGTATACTAGAGGTTTATATCTAACCGGTACATAGTAACAACCGATATATGCATGGAGACAACTAGTGGAGATTCATAACTCAACATCAACCTAAAGATCTAGTGAAGACTTTCATAGGAGCATCAAATTTAAATGGTTTATATGCTTAACTCCAATGAGTATTGTTGTTCCAACCAATACTCGTTGATTATGTGATGAGTTATCCCCACCGACAATTTTTGGCGGTATTTTTATGATGAGTTATGATTGTTTGACCAGATACATTGCACCTAGGAAATTGTGTTATGATTTCTAGAGGCCGACATGAAATCTAAATGTCTATATATTGAAATCACAATGAATTATTTTTTGAGAATCGAAGGAGATATGTTATGTGCGAAGGCAGAAGAATTAAGTTGCAGAGTATGTTGGTAAAGAAGTGTTGAGTACACAGAGGATCTATACAAGCAAGTTGTGCTATTACTAGATCACACTACCTGTTGTTTTCTAATCACTGCAATAGTCAAATCCCCTAATCGAGTAAGCTCTAACAAACTAGATTGTTCAAATCCTCTAACTAGGTGATCCATTAGTTTGGATTTAGAAATCCTCTACCGAGGTTACTCCTAACACGGTAATACCTTTTACAACGTATAGATTTTAACTAAGTTTTGGGATCTTTAACAGGATTCGCTCCTAGCAGAGCACTTTGTAGACCCTAACCAGTCAGTTATTTATTTCTGCAAATAGTTAACTTGTGAGTCCCATTTCATCGTGGTTTTTCCCATTTGGGTTTTCCACGTATAAACACTTGTGTTATGGTGGATGTCTTACTTGTTGTGGATGCTTTTATATCATTTTGGATTGCATGCATAGTGCTTAACAAACTTGTTAAGTATATCTACCGATCAGTGTTTAAAGTAGTTTTATTTTTGGTGTGATTGATTCACCCCCCTCCTCTCAGTGCTTTTCAAGTCCATCACATCATATAGTGATTATTCCAAGGGAGTGGATGAATATTGTGATGGGAGAATTGGATAGCGAGGATGATAGATATGAGGTTATGGAAGGTTGACCTGATAGACGATGGATCTAGATTATTTACCTTAGCGCCTGCATGTAGGTTTTCACCAAGGTACTTGCCCATAACGCCACAAATTTTGCCGTTTTTGTTGATGAAAACTGACATTGTAATAAAACCCTAAAAAGGCCAACTTTGTTTGTTTCCCTAAAAATGCATGTTATAAGTGATTGGGATGCTTAAGGTATTGTAATGTTGATGTACTATTTTTGCTAGATAATAAGAAAGATTGGACGGCTGTGTATGGTGGACGTAACCCATTCTGGGTGAACCACGTTAAATCTCTGTGTTATCTATGTCCTATTTTATTTCTTTATCTTTTGTATTTAAATATGCATATAATTGTTAGTTCATATTTGCTTCGGATTTGTTTGAAACCCTAACAATTGGTATCAGAGCGAGGTTTTCTGTAAATTGGCAGGACTTTCAAATTTGAGTGGGAGCAATGGAGAATTCCAAATTCAAGGTCAAAAAGTTTAACAGCCAGAATTATCAGTTATGGAAAATGCAAATGGAGGATTACCTGTATCAAAAGGATTTGTGGCGGCCATTAGAAGGAAAGGCAAAGAAAGCGACCACAATGCCAGATGAAGAATGGGACATTTTAGATAGAAAGGCACTAGGATCCATTTGATTATGCCTTGCACCATCTGTAGCTTTCAATATAATAGAAGCAAAAACGGTTGTAGATTTGATGGCGACATTGGCTAAGCTATATGAGAAACCCTCGACTTCGAATAAGGTATTTCTTATGAAGCGTTTGTTTAATTTAAAAATGAGTGAGGGAGGATATGTAGCGGAGCACTTAAATGAATTTAATACAATTACCAGTCAATTGTCTTCAGTAAAAATTACCTTTACAGAAGAGGTTAGGGCTCTCTTGATTTTATGTTCTTTGCCAGAAAGTTGGAATAGCTTGGTTATGGCTGTAAGGAACTCTGTCTCTGGTAAAAATACTTTGGTATTTGATGATATTGTTGGTGTTATCCTAAGCGAGGAAATGCGAAGGAAAAGCACAGGTGAGACTCCAACATCATCGGGTAGTGTTTTGAATGTGGAGAACAGAGGAAGATCAAAGGAAAGAGGAAAAGGCCCTTGGAATGAGAAGTCACGAGGGAAGTCAAAGAAAGGACGCTCTCAATCTAGAGGAAAGAAAGATTGCTGGTACTGCGGAAATCCTGGTCATCTAAAGAAAGACTGTTGGTCTTGGAAAAACAAAGGAGGAGACAAAAATGAAAATGACAGTAAGGAAGCTAATATTGCAAGTAATACTTTACAAGATGCTTTAATCTTATGTTTGGATAATGTTAATGATTCTCGGGTAATAGATTCTAGGGCTTCATTTCATGCTACACCCCATAGAAAATATTTTCTAGATTATGTTCAAGGTGATTTTGGACAGGTATATTTGGGTGATGATGAGCCCTGTCAAATTGTTGGAAAGGGAAAGATAAAGATCAAGTTGTAGAATGGAAATGACTGGTTTCTATGGGAGGTAAGACATGTCCCTAACTTAAGAAGAAATTTAATTTCTGTAGGGCAACTAGGTAGTGAAGGTTGCATAGTTACCTTCTTAGATAGTATCCAGAAGGTCAGTAAAGGATCATTAGTAGTAGCTAAAGGTGCGAAGGTAGGCACATTATATCTGTGTACTAGTAACACTTACTCTACCTTAGCTGCTACAGATAAAGTTACTGTAGGCACAACAACAATAGATGTTGCAAGAACAGATTCGATAATGTGGCACCATAGGCTTGGGCACATGAGTGAGAAAGGGATGAAAATCCTTCACTCCAAAAATCTATTGCCAGGACGAAAGAAGATTGATTTAGAGTTCTGTGAAAACCATGTTTATGGAAAACAGAAAAGAGTTAGATTTCTCAAGGTTGGGAAAGAGAAGAAGAGTGAGAAGTTAGAGCTTGTGCATTCAGATGTATAGGGACCGGCTCAGGTATCATCTCTTGGTGGCTCTTGTTATTATGTTATTTTTATTGATGACTCAACCGGAAAAACATGGGTATATTTCCTAAAGCAAAAATCAGATGTTTTTGAAACTTTTAAGAAATGGAAAGCTTTGGTTGAGAATGAGATAGGAAAAAGGTTGAAGTGTCTCAGATTGGATAATGGAGGTGAGTATTGTGGCAAGGCATTTGAAGATTACTGCTCCTTAAAAGGGATTAGAAAGCAAAAGACAGTTCCAGGAACTCCATAGGAAAATGGTGTGTCAGAGAGAATGAATAGGACTATCATGGAACACGTGAGGAGCATGAGATTGCATGTTGGATTACCCTTACATTTTTGGGTAGATGTTGTACATACTGTTGTCTATTTGATAAATAGAGGACCTTCAACCCCTTTGGATGGTGGTATTCTAGAGGAGGCATGGACTGGTAAAAAGGTAAATTATTCTTTTCTGAAAACCTTTGGTTGTGAAGCTTTTGTCCATGTTGATAAAGAAAATAGAACCAAGCTTGATGCTAAATCTCATAAATGTACCTTCATTAGATATGGGATAGATGAATATGGCTATTGGTTATGGGATTTTGAAAATAAGAAAATAACTAGAAGTAGAGATGTTATATTCAATGAGAAGGTTATGTTTAAAGAACAGATGCAGGAAAATAAGCATGAACAAGACAAGCAAGAATATGTGGTGCTGGATGAGATTCCTGAAAATGAAATGCCATAGGTACCTGATGCTCAGCAACAACAAAATGTTCCACAAACTCCTGCAAGTGTTAGATGTTCTACGAGGTCAAGTAGACCCCCTGAAAGATTTTCTCCTTCTTTGTATTCTATATTATTAATTGATTCTGGTGAACCAGAAGAATATGAAGAAGCAATGCAGGTAGATGCCAAACAACAGTGGGAGCTAGGAATGAAAGAGGAGATGGACTCCTTGATGAAAAATAAGACTTGGGACTTAGTCCCTTTACCTGTAGAAAAAAGAGCCTTGCCTAACAAATGGGTTTATCGGCTAAAGGAAGAGGAAGGAGGTCAGAAAAGATATAAGGCCAGACTTGTGGTAAAAGGTTTTGCACAGAAAAAGGGTATAGATTATGATGAAATATTTTCTCCAATTATAAAAAATGACTTCAATTAGAACTGTACTTAGTCTTGTGGCTGCAGATGATTTACATCTTGAACAATTAGATGTCAAAACAACTTTTGTCCATGGAGATTTGGAGGAGGAAATTTACATGTTACAACCATAGGGATATGAGGTCAAAGGTAAGGAGAACTTAGTGTGCAGGTTGAAGAAAAGTCTGTATGGCCTAAAGCAAGCACCCCGACAATGGTATTTAAAATTTGATAGTTTCATGGCTGAACATAGTTATCATAGATGCCATTCTGATCATTGTGTATATTTTAAGAGATTTGATAATGGCAGTTATATTATCCTATTGCTTTATGTTGATGACGTGCTTGTTGTTGGGTCTAACATACAACATATAAATGATCTTAAATAGAAATTAGCCAGGTCATTTGCTATGAAGGATTTGGGTGCAGCTAAGCAAATTCTCAGTATGAGGATTACACAAGACAGGAAAAATAGAACCTTGAATTTTTCCCAAAGTGGGTATATAAAGAAGGTGTTGAAAAGATTTAACATTCAGGATGCAAAAGCAGTTAGTACACCTTTGGCTAGTCATTTCAAATTGACTAAGGAGATGTGCCCAAAGGCACAGGAAGAGGTTAATAAAATGTCTAACATCCCGTATTCATTAGCTATTGGCAGTCTGATGTATGCAATGGTATGCACAAGGCCAGATATTGCACATGCAGTGGGAGTTGTGAGGAGGTTTATGAGTAATCTGGGTATGGAACATTGGAATGTTGTGAAATGGATTCTTCGGTATTTGAAAGGAACTACTATGAAGGCATTATGTTTCAAAGGATCTAATGCTGCTCTGAGTGGATTTGTTGACTCTGATCTGGCGGGTGATATTGATTCACGGAGGAGTACTATAGGGTATGTTTTTACTATAGGGGAACTGCAGTCAGTTGGATTTCTAGGCTGCAAAAGGTTGTTGCACTTTCAACCACTGAAGCTGAGTATGTTGCTGCTACAAAAGCTAGCAAGGAGATGATTTGGTTACAATGTTTTCTAGAGGAATTGGGTCAAACACAAGAGGATCGCCCATTGTATACTAATAGCCAGAGTGTCATTCATCTTGCGAAGAACTCTACTTTTCATTCAAGGACAAAGCACATTCAGCTCAGGTACCACTTCATCCAGACTGTTTTGGAGGAAGGTTATTTATGGCTTGAGAAGATTCACACAAGTGAGAATTCTGTCGATATGTTCACGAAGGCAGTTCCATAGGAGAAGCTGATTTCTTCATCAGTTTTTGTTGGTCTTCTTGATTGATAATTATGGAATGTATACCAATTGAGTCTTAGTGTTTTATCCAACAGATGTTGCATGTACAGTGGTGTCATGTAGTTTTAGTCTCCAAGTGGGAGATTGTTCGGTGTGGATGGCTGTGTATGGTGGACGTAACCCATTCTGGGTGAACCACATTAAATCTCTGTGTTATCTGTGTCCTATTTTATTTCTTTATCTTTTGTATTTAAATCTACATATAATTGTTAGTTCATATTTTCTTTAGATTTGCTTGAAACCCTAACAACTCATGTGTAGGCGATTTTGATATACCTGATGATGGTTTAAGGCCTTGAGGCACCTTTCATCCAGTAGTTCTAGCTCTTGTAGTCTGGCCACTCTATATTTCTCGTCTGGGAGGATATCCTACAATGACACCCTTGGAGAGGGGATCTTGATCTCAAAAGGGAGGACGAATTCAGAGCCAAAGATAAGGGAATAGGGGGTGGTGCTTGTGGGTGTGCAAATGGAGGTGCGGTAAGCCCATAGAGCACGGTGGAGTTGGAGGTGCCAATCATGACCAACTTCATTGAGTGTCTTTTTGAGGATTTTGTTTAAGGTTTTGTTAGAAGCCTCAACTTGACTATTGCCTTGTGAATAATATGGGGTGGAGAAGCGATGTTGGATATCAAATATCTGGCAGAGCTCTTTAAAATCCTAATTTTTGAATTGTCTATCGTTATCTGTAATGATAAATTTTAGGATTCCATATTGATAAATCAAGTAGTTCAAAATGAATTTCGAGATCTAATTACCAGTGGTGAAGGTAAGATGGTTGTCCTCCACCCACTTGGTGAAATATTTGGTGGCAATGATAATGAATTTATGGCCGTTGGAGGATGTAGGGTGGATTTTCCCAATGGGATCGAGCGCTCACTATGAGAAGGGTCAGGGTGTAATGAATGAATGTAATTCTTCTGATAGCGCATGGATCTTGTCGCTATTTTTCTGGCAAGGGATATATTTCATCACATAATTATATGCATCTACTTCCATTTTAGGCCCTTAGTATCATGTTCTCAAGATCTTTTTAGCCAAGGTGAGCCCACTTGAGTGTGCCCCATAGATGCCTTCATGCACTACACGTAGTGCCCATTTAGCCTCTTGTTTATCTACACACCTTAGGAGCGAACCATCAAAATGCCTTCTGAATAAGGTGTCTCCAAGGATAGTGTAACAAGAACATCAACGAATGAAGGTTTATTGTTGGGTTTTGGTAAGGTATGGGGGAATGGTGTTATCTTTTAGGAAAGCGAAGGTCTCTTGATACCAAGGGGATTTAGGACCAATGAGTATGCACACCATTTCAAATTCTAGTAAATTGTATGTCGATATGAATAATTGCTCGACCAAGAACTCACACTTCTGACTATGTGTTGGCATCTGAAGGAGGGAGCCAATGGTGACCATTGCATCTATAGCTTTGTTGTTTGTTCATGAAATTTGATCAAACTTGATTGTTGTGAAATGTCGCTTAATATATTCAACCATACTACGATAGGGTATAAGCTTGTCATCTTTTGTTTGATATTTGTCATTGACTTATTTTATGACAATTTAGGAATCACCATAGACTTGTAATTCCAATATGTTACTTTGGATAGCCAAGCGTAGTCCAGTAATCAGTGCCTCATATTCTGCGATGTTGTTGGTACATGCAAAGGCAATCTTGTATGACTTTGGGATGCAATCTCCTTGAGGTGTGATCAACAGTATTCCTGCCCCCGGTCCATTTTGAGTGCAAGAGCCATCAAAGTACAACTGCCATGTAGAGGATGCGGTGATAGTCATTATGAATTCATCTGGTAATTTTGTAAGGACCGAATGGTCACCTAGAAGTGGAGCATCAGCCAGTTGGTATGTGATTACCTGTCCCTTGATTTCTTTTTTGTCTACATATTTAATGTCAAACTCTCTTAACACCATGACCCATTTAGTGGTTCTGCCAATGAGGCCAGCATTTGACAAGAGATATTTAAGAGGGTCAATCTCAGCAATCAGTTTTGTTTTGTTGTTTAGCATGTAGTACCAAAGTTTTTGTCTACTAAATACTAATGCTAAGCATGCTCTTTCAATGAGGGTATAATTGAGCTCATACCCCACGAGTGTTCGACTGATGTAGTATATGGCATGCTCCTTTCCCTGATCATGTGTATGTTCTAATAATACCCCCAATGTCATTCTAGTAGCACATATGTACAAAATAAGAGGCTTTCCAAGAGTAAGAGGCATAAGAAATGGAGGTGATGCCAGATATTTTTTGAGTTTTTCAAAAGCCTTTTGACACAAGAAAGTCCCATTTGAATTTTGTGTCTTTGCACAATAGGTGTGCAAATAGATGGCATTTGTCTACAAGTTGTGAGATGAAGCACCTGATAGATTGGAGTTTCCCTTGGAGGCTGTGCAACTGTCTGAGGGTCTTTGGGGGAGGCATTTCCATGATGTCTTTCACCTTTGCAGGATCAACCTCAATGCCTTTGTGAGAAATAATGAAACCTAGCAGTTTTCTCAATGTGACAACAAAGACACACTTCTTAGGATTGAGGCACAGTTTGTATTTTTCCAATCTTTCAAAGATTTTCCTTAAGATAAGGATGTTCTCATGTCTTGTCTTTTATTTTCCTAGGAGATTGTACACAGTGCTCCATGATTTTGTGCAAGAGATCATAAATTTTTTTTGTCATTGCACGTTGATATGTAGCTCCAACATTTTTGAGACCAAAAGGCATGACCTAGTAACAAAAAGTACCCCACAGTGAATGCATTTTTGTGTTGATCTTCTTCTACGATCCTGATCTGATTATATCCAAAAAATTCATCCATAAGTGATAGCATCTCATGTCCAGTTGTGAGGTCCACAATCATGTCTATGTTGGGGAGCATGAAATCATCCTTAGGGAAAGCCTTGTTTAGATCTCAGAAATCAATGGAAATGCAGATGCCCCCAGTGGGTTTGCCGACAGGTATAATGTTGGATACCCATTCAGGGTGGTCTATTGGTTTGATGAATTTTGCATCCAACATCTTTTGGAGTTTTGCTTTGACCAGGAGTGCAATATGTGGATGCATCTTGCGTAACTTTTGCTTTACAGGTTTTGCATCTGGATGAACATCAAGATTATGAACCACCAAGTCAAGATCTAGACCAGGCATGTCAGCATAGGACCAAGAAAAGGTGATTTTTGTCTCTATGAGGAAATTGATGAAGTCCCATTTCTCTTGATCTGTGAGGGACTTGGCAATGAACAATTTCTTTGGAATGTATTCAGTGCCCCATATTGATACTGTTTGTTTCCTCTATTAACAAGTTTGACTTGTCCTATAGAAGATGACTAATGGTAGAGAGCTCAAGTCCCTCATCCTCAAGTGCCTTTTCCAAGTTTTCACTTTTGGATATGCCCTTTTTTTTATACTTTTTTCTTATCCAAAGGTGCCTCAGAGAGGTTTCCACCTAGGGAATCATTTTTTTCTTTTTATTATCTTTTTTGTGACTAAGGGAATTGACCTGACTACCAAAGTATCCCTTTTCATGTAGTTGAATCCCATGCACTTTGTTGCACATATGTCTAAAGTGGGTTTGTCTTGTAGGTCCTAGTCTATAAGTTCAAGATGGACAAGATGTAGCTCGTGTGGAATGGGAGGGGTTATAGGAGTGATGGTGTTGATGTGGGTGTCAAAGAAGATTTCATCTTTGTATTCAAAAGGCATTTCATGGAACTCCTCTTCATCAGATTCTTCGACATCCAAAGAAGGACTTGAAGGGGCCCCGATGATAGTGATATAAGGAATTGGAGTGTACCCCAAGCTCCTATTATACTTTTATGAGATAGGATTTATTGGTGCTTTTATTCCTTTCTCCTCTAGTCCCAAGCCCTGTCCTTTGTAACCCATCTTTTCTACTATAGTTGACGTTTTTGGATACATTTTTTTAGGTATTTTGTTGGGTCTTCATCTTCTTCCCGGTACAACCGTGAAGAGACATTTGTCTCAAGACTCTCCTCATCAAGTGGACCCCATTGTTGAAAGGTGGTATCTTTGCATTGTATAACAAGTTTTTGATATTTTTTTATTTCTTTTGGTTTACCGAATGACTTGGGAGATAAGGGGAGATTTCCTATTAATAAGACATCCTCGTGCTTATATTCTCTACAGCCATTATCCAGGATCTTGATTTTGGGCTCTGCTTGGGATGAGGTGGAGGTGATGTTTGATGTGTCATATGGAGGAGTTGGAGAGGGTTTATTTAGTGGGCAATGATATGGATGCTTCCCCTCTAATAGTTTGCAATATTGAAAGGGTTGTGGATCACCTTTGATAGTTATCTCTCTTCCATTCAAGGGGAATTTGATACATTGATGATAAGTGGAGGGCATTACCTGCAAGGAATGAATCCATGGGCGATCGAGGAGAATATTGTAAGGGAGATCAAGATCTAGGACTTGGAAAGGGGTCTCAATTGTAATAGGGCCCACTTGAAGAGGCAAGGTGATATTGCCTTTGGAAACTCTTTCCACATAATCATATGCTTTTATTGTGATTCTTCCTGATGTATCTACCAAGTCCTCAGAAATCCCCAATTATTTTATTAACTTGTATGTACACAAATTGAGTCTGGATCCATCATCTATCAAGATACGTTTGACCTTGTGCTTCTGGATAAGGGATTCGATGTACAAAGGTTTATTATGGTCTTCATCTGCAGGAGCGTCATTGGAAGTGAACACAAGGTGTTGTTGGGCGTCAAGGTTTCCAATGAGGGCTTGAAATTGGGCATCATTGATATTATCAGGAATGTGAGACTCAAGTGGGGCTTGTTCCAAAATTTCCTTGTGGACTGGGGAAGTCTTGAGAAGTTCTAGGATGGATATCTACATGGGGGTCTTCCCGAGCTGGTCAAGGAGGTCATATCGGTGGGTGGAAGACATGAGGGGAGGGTTTAGTGGGGGAGGAGATCCTTGGATAGTGACTCTGCCTTGGTGGGTGGTTACATTGCAGTCATTTTGAGAGTAGGAAGTGGAAGGTGTAGCACCTTGAATGACTATCTTAGCAAGGTTAGGTCTGCTTTGGGAAGGGGGAGAGTTAGCTACTTGGATAGTTATGACATTGACATGGTTGTCCGCAGGCTCAATGCAACCCACTAAAAAGTTAAAGCATGTTATGTGATTGGTGTAATCATAGTTCAGACTGTTAGATGATGATCCTTTGTCTTTATCATGTTTTGGGAAGGGTTCCTAGTACATTTTGAGTGTGTCATTGTTGTTACCAGGTTTTGAATTCACTACCTCAATCTCACCTCTATCAATGAGATCTTGTATGTAGATTTTAAGCTTCATACACTTTTGTGCATCATGCTAATTGATATGGTGATACTCACAATACTCATTCTCATTATACCACCTAGGTTTGGCTTGATTAGGGTCGAACAAATGAGTTATCAAGAAGAGCACTGCACCTTCTTGGACAAGCTTTTGAAACACCACTTCAATGGGCTCAACAAGAGGAGTAAAGTCTCTTGGAGTCTTGTTATTGGATCGGGGTGGTTGCCCCTAGACTGAGACATTGTTATTGGGTTTTTGAGATTGATTTTTATTATTTTGATTGTTGAATTGGCGATTGGTGGTGGTGGGATTTGGAGGAGCGGCCATGGTCTGGAAGTGTCTTGCATCAGTCACACCATCATTGACTACATTCTTGTTTTTGGATCAAAATTTTGGTTTATCATTATGGTAAGAGGAAGAGTTTTGACTTGATTTTTGGTAATGTTTCAAGGTTCCTTCCTCTAACAAGACACACTCAAGAGTTAGGCCCTTGTCAGTCAATTTTTGGAAAGATTTGATACATTTATATGCCAAAGGTCTTGATAGTTAGGGCACCAGATTCTTTTGAAATAATTCAATTTGGTGTTGTTCTGGCATGTCCCATTAGAATTTATTGATAAGATGTTGCCATATTTAAAAGAAGTTAGCAAAAGTCTCTCCAGACCTTTGGTGTGTGTTACAAAGGTCCATCATAGAAACATCATTGGCAATGTTGTAGGCATATTGAGCCATGAACTTCTATGCTAAGTCTGGGAAGGAAGTGATCGAACCTCGAGGTAAGGACAAGAACCATGCAAGAGAATCTCCCATGAGACTCTTAGAGAAGATCCTTCAAAGTTATAAGTCACTATAGGAGACTTATTGACATAAGATGTGAAACTCATCAACATGGTCTCGGGGGTCCCCTTTGCCCTCATACTTTATGAACTTAGGCATATCAAACCCTAGTGGGTATGGTGCAAATGATATAGATGGGTCATAAGGGAAAGGACATAATTCCTCAAACAAGTAAGGTTTCCTCTTGTTAGTCCCTTCCTTCATGTCTTTGATGATGTTTTTCATGTCCTAGATTTATTTAATGAGGTCTTGTTGTGGATTTTGGACATGATGAATTGTGTTTGCCCCTAGAATCAGATGAGTCATGGAAGGTGGACCACCACCACTAATGTATAGATATGATGAGGAAGTGGGGATGTGAGATGTGATGACCGATGTCACAGGGACTTGAGTGATGGTTGCGACTTGCAAATTGTTGTGACAAGAGGAAGTGAGGATCAAATGAAGTTAGAAACATTGTTGAGAGGAATGGAGGATTGTGGAATAGAAATGTATGGTCAGGTAGAAGAAGATGGCATAGAAGAATGTTGGAGAATAGACAAGATTGGATTTGATATTGGCATAGATGCTAAGAAGGAAGAAGGTGGAATGGATACCATGAGGACAGATGTCACGGGTGCTATTGAATGGGGTTGAATGATGGGCGGGGGTGCAATTGATTGAGTTTGAAGAATAGGTGTGACGATATGAGTAGGAGCAAGGTCCCCTTGTGGTTGTTGACCAAGAATGGATCTATCAAAATCGGGGGGGAGTTGAGCTCCATTTTCAAGGAGAGTCTTTAGAAGAGCACTAGGATTATGTTGGATAAATTTCTCCAATATTTATTCTTGATTATAAGAGTCTTCTAGAAAAGTTCGCACTTCTGGAGAGAGTTCATCTTGATCAACCATATTAGGGTCTTGTGGTTGATTTTGAATACTGGGTTGCACACTTTGTGTAGGATCTTGTGTAGAGTCTTCATATAGGACACTAATGTCTGACATGCCATATTGTTGTTCGGTCATCTTTTTCTTTTGATATTGAGTTGTGACCATACAAGACTAACCTTAGAAAGATTGATTAGAGGAGGAAGAAATTTGATGAAGGTTCTTAGCAAGGATATTGGGTTTTGGATTTAATAAAATTATATTTGATTGATTGGTAGAGTCCTTGGATTAGGACATGGGTTTGATTAATATTGCACCTTAGTCCTTGGATGAGGATTATAGGTGGGAGATGTTGATGAAATCACAAGCAAGGTAATGACCAAGTTGGGTAAAATTTAGACCTTAGGATGATGATCAAAGTCTTTCTTCTACTAAGGGTTGACTAATGACCCTAAGAAAAATAAAGGTGTGAAATAAGAGTCTTGATCAACTCAAAGGATAGGGAAAATATACTTGGAGAGGATTATTCTTCAAGAACAAAGTCAAATGATTGACTGATTAAGGATGAGGTCTAAATAAAACTTCACAAGGCATAAAACCTTAACGTGAGGTTAAATTAGATTAAAGGATGATTTGATTTGGATTTAAGAATTGATTTGATGATTGATGATTGATGATTATTGATTTGTGATCAATTTATGTGCTAAGTCCTTAGGAAAATATTGAGGATGATTGATTAAAGAGAGATGATAGTGATGATTAGAAGAAATTTGATTACTAGGCTATTCTTGATGTGAACGTGACTAAGATGATTGGTTCGGATGTCAAGTTGTATGAAGGGATGCGAACAACCTAATTCTGACGATAGTTGATGTTAAAAGACAAACTTGAACCTTGATGGAGGGCACAAAATCTTAATTCATCACTAGCATCAAACTCATTTCTATAACCATGGATGTAATTGTGGTAATGGTGCAAAAAGGTCCTATGTCTAAGCAAGAGTTTGCGATTTGAGTACCAAAACTTTCGACGTCTAATAAGTTGTGCTTGTGTGGCCTTCTTCTTGATAGGTTAGTGGATTGACTTCTTGAGATTCTTATACAACTTGAGCTTATGAAACATGAGATGGATGAAGCTCCAACGTAGTTTGGGACTTGTTTGGAAGACTTGAGTTTGTTATGACTTAGACTTGATTGATGTTGGTTCAAAATTTCGGTGTAACTAGGACATGACCTTGAATATGACGTGGACTAGATTTGAATTTGGTGATAATGACTAGGATGTTGACTAATTCTACTCTTGGCATGAAGAAAAAGAAAACACATTGGACATTAATTCAAATAAGCACATCAATCATATCAAGCTACCCTAAGAAATTGGCTGATGAGGAAAACCTTTGCTTGCTGAGTCAGGCACACACCCAATAGCTAGTCAGAATATGGTCGTTGGGTCTCATGCAATGGATTCCCAACACCGTATTAGTCGACTCCAAATGCTAATGGGGGCACGATATGGAAATTTTCTTGGGGGAGTTACTATCTCCCTTGCACAAAGATTATCCACCTTTTGGAGGTTAATTGGGTGGCCTCTAATCCTAGAGTTCTTAATATGGATTTTTCGTTTGAAGGCTACTCCTTGTAGTCACGCAAGCACGATTGAGGCCTATAGCCCTACAAAGTACCGAGAAAGATGTAGTCATGCAAGCATGATTGAGACCTAAAGGCCCTACAAAATACCCATTATGAGAGTGAACTCCCAAATTGCTCCGTCCTCTGAAACTTTTGTTTCAAGAGGCCCATTTATTATAGTGATTCGAAATGCCCAGGTCCGACCATACTCACTTGAGTCATTCCCCTCTCGCCAATGCTGAAGAAAAGTGGGAGGGCAGGCCTGCTAAAGGAAAACACACAACAAACTAGAAAAGTGCCAAAGGTCGGTATTTCTAATTGTCTAGATAGACAAGAGCATACTCTCTTACTTTCACACTTTTCCCTAAACAAAATTAAGCACTTTAGTTCTTTTACCTTCCTAATTAAATCTAGCTAGGTGCCTAAAAAAAGAAAGACACAAGATTTGTTTGTATCTCCTTGGCAACCTACAAAACAAACTGATTAATAGTTTAATCAATGCATTATTTGGCAAGAGAGTTGCAAAACAACTGTTAGTGGTTTATAGTGATGTCTTAGACTGATCGAAAAACCTGCAAAATCCTCAAAACTTTGATGAGTAGACAAAGTTCTGTAGAAATAGCGATCATGTTTCTGCAGACACTGGTATTGAAGCACCTACACAGGCATTGAAATGCATGTGTACACACTAAAGGAACAAAAAATTAAAAACAACAGGTCCGTACGAAAAAAAAAAAAAGAATATACCTGTGGTCACGCTGATGTAAAGTCAGATGCACTAAAATGCAAACATACGCGCTGAAATAGGTTAGCAAAAAAAATAGACAGAAAGCCAAAAATTTGAAAATTTGAAAATGAGCACGAAATCACTAAAGCGCCCGCACTATTCGTTGGGCAATCGCGCTGAACTGGAAATTTGGAATAAAAGATTGCAAAAATTATGCTAACTGATAGATTTTTTTTGCTCTTTTTTTGAATTTTTTCCTTTTTTAGTATTTTTTGTTATTAATCAGGTAATAAAAAATAGGAAATAAATCAAAATATTAAACTGAAAATAAATGTGAAACTGTAGTTGTTGGACACGTTGTTTTAGTGGCGGTCGTGTTGTTCTGGGATCCTGCAGAAAAGCTAGTTAAAAATTTAAATCTTGAATGCTCGTACTAAAGCATGTGCACACATGCTAAAACCCCTATCACTCATCTTGAACTCGTGCTACTCATTCTGATTCGGAGATAGTTGCACTATTCCAATACCCGGGACAAAAAAACTCACAAAAACTCGAAAAAAGTTAAAGTTTAGGGACGTGGGTCCCATCGAGCATGCTAGAATGAAGAGGGGAAAAAACCATCAAGGTGAGATTAAGTGGTTAGTATGCAAATAAAGAATTCAAACATAGAAAAACATGAAAACATCAAACAAACCACATAAAACACAAAAGACTATTTATGCCTTGCAAATATATACATTTTCCTTCGGATTGAGCCTTTGATGAAGCCAAAGATGCACCTTTCCTTGAATTGATTGGATTGGCTCCTTTGTTGAATTTGGATGGCTCTCCAAGATTTTATACAAGATGATTAGGTGGAATGGATGAGGGATTTTGACTAAGTGATGGATGAGTAGAAAATTGAGTAGGGTTTGGGTGCTATGGATGATTTCTCAAACTCAATTTGACAGCATAAACCTAAATAACTTGGAGATGTGAAACAAGGGGATGGAGTCCTTAATTTATAGGAGAAGAGGAGAATAAATGGAGGGCTAGGATTGATCCAAGATGAAGGGTCAGGATTCCATGTGAGCCCACACATGGTCCAAGAGGAGGTGACAAGACAAGTGTGGAGACCAAGAGATATGTCTTAAAGGTATTTCTTGTCTCCACACTCCTCAAGGCTCATTGGGAAGACTTCCCAATGTGCCTAGGGAAGAGACAGGAATAAAATATTTCTTGAGAGATGGGGATGAGGAATTAAAAATTCTTCAAAAAGGATGATCATATGGATTGGAGGAATAAGGAGGAATTAAAAATTCCTTGGAGGAGGGGATGTCTAGAGCAATGTGAGATTTTTAAAATCTCACATTCACCTAGGAAAAGGGAATTTAAGGAAGGTGGTTGGATGGAAGGGACAAGGAGTTGACTTTGTGGCTAATCATGAGGATTAGCCACTAACAACTCATTAGGAGAGGGATTAGAAGAATGATTAGGTGGGATTAGGGAAAATAGGATTTGTAGGAGGATTTGACTAGGAGAGAGAATGAGTGGAGGGAATTAAAAATTAGAAGAATAATGATAAGTCAGATTAGGGGGCTTCTAGAAGAATTCATTAGGTTAATGATGGATTAGGAAAAAAGTGATTTGTAGGAATCACCTAGATTAATTAATTAATTAAAATTAATTAATTAAAATGAGGAATTTGGAGAAAATTAATTTTAGGGATTTTAGAAGAATAAAGGTAGATTGATTTATTAAATAAAGCAATCAACAAACTATAGTGACAACATTAATTATATTTAATTAATATTGAGAAGGAATAGGAATTGGCACAATTAATAAATGAATTATGCGAGGAATTTAAATAAATAAATTAAAATAACTAATTTAAGTGTCTACATTTACATTTACACTCACATTTACATTTATATACATTTAGGGTTTACTCTCCAAAGCATAGGGTAGCTCTAGTTTCTGATCTTTCTTATTTTATGGTCTTGGACACACACAAGATTCTTACACACACTATTTTACTATACAAATCAGCTATTTGTTGAGGTATAAATCACCAAAATAGGGGTTTGACTAAGGCAAAACCCCATATAGCCACCCAAAACCCTATTTTTAGTTACAGGTTTAGGTACAAGATCTGATTGTCGCTGTAAATTTCAGGTCCGATAGAGCACACAGACACAGTCTCGAAGATCAAATTTGAGCAAAAATCACTGGAATAGGGGCATGGTGCCTTGGTCCTCTTAGTTTCAGGTGAAATTTGGTAGGGTGGAAGCTCAGAACATCAAATTTGTAGGCCTTTAGTTGTAGCTTTCTATCAGACAAAATGGGACTAGAGTGTGGCATCCCTATCTAGGTCAATTTGGCTCATTTTTCAACACCAGGTACACATTCAAATTCCTCCCCCTTTTCTGCTTTCAATATCTCAGTTTCAGTCCGACAAGTTTCTGCAATTTTAGTTCAGATATGCTTCACTGTTCATCTCCTAGTCTAGTTGATCAATCACACCCTATTTTTCACTTCTTCTCTTCATATACAACAAGAGGAATAGAAACCCTAAGAGATAATCCTTGGCTCTCTCTTTCTTGCAAGAATTAGCCAAAGTGAGCTATCTCCCAAGGCTCTTTCATATTCCAAATGTGTTGGAAAAAGTGGGATTAGGTCCTAGTCACTTGGTCTCTCTTTTTCCCCTCCACACCTTCTACATAGAACTCTAAATGAAAATTGTGTCAAGTATGATCTCCTCCATAAACCTACAAAAATAATAGCATCAACAACACCCAATGTGTTAAATCTCATAGATCAAGAACAATAATAGATATCATGTAACCAATATGGATGTAAGTATCTCAAACCAAAAAGATAAAATTTGAAGTACACAACCCCAAAGAAGGAAATAATCCCAATAAACCATCTACTAAAATCTTCAAAATTACATTATAACATTAAATCATATACACAAGGAGATAAACATGTTATCTATCCATCAAATGAATCCTCTAAGAATTAAACAACTATCCATAGCTCAAGATCCATATCTATGAAAGAAGCATAAATCATAAATCACTTGAAAGAAACAATGTGAATACCTCTCAAGTGATAAACCACCAAGTAGATCAATAGTAAATAATGAGAGTGCTCCTTGAAGATGTCCAATTTATCATGAATCATCTAAGAAAAATATCCTCATATGTCCATGTTGAACTCACATCCAACCAAGGTGTAGGCTTCTTGGAATTCCTATTGAAACCTTACCAAGAGTATATATCTCAACACATGTCTCTAATCATGAGATAATCGTAGCCTCACCTAAGTCTCCAAGTTTCCATCAGCACTTCTAATGAATAAATATGTGCTAATCTTCATATGCAACATAGCATCATCATGAAGTAATCAAGAAAATGACCATGTACTCAATACAAAGAGAACTAAACAAGATCAATGTCAAAGCTCCAATATGTAGAATTAGGAACATAAACATGAGAATATTATATATCCATCTCCTCCTACGAGATCATATGATCAATATGACCATAATAAATACTTGTAGTACATGTGTACCAAGACGGGGGACCAAAATGTTTCCACTCCACTTTTTGGTCCCATCAAAGACATAACACAAGTGCATTATAATGTGCTCGTAGGCTTGGCCACTACCAAGACATAATGCACTTTTGTTATTATGTGCTCATGTTATGGATTGGTAGTCCACTACAAGGTCATAATGTAAGCAAATCATAGCACAAATGTATGTTTTTTAGAATAAATGTTGGTGTTTAGAATTGTAGGTCCTAAATTCTTAAATCTAGATCATTTTCTACATGTCAGGGCTATCATAGTAGGATGAAGGCATTGAACTTATGATCAAGTTAGGAAACCATGAACCAATTTATTAGGATAGATAAGATCTTATTTGAATTTCGACTTTACTAGACCATGGGGGTCCTCTCTAAAGTGTTCCTTCTAGATATAGTTATAGATGAAAAATATGCACTTTATTGGAATTTATACATAATATATACTATAAAATTACTTAGGTTGCACATCACTATATATATATATATATATATATATATATATATATATATATATATATATGTTGGTTTGATCATTATAGGGCATTGCAAACTTATATAGTAGATAAAGGGTATGTGCAAGATCATGAGGGGCCAAAAAGTGGTGATATCCTGACTAAAGTTTTGATTGACAAGCTAATTGAAAAATATCTATAACTTTCAAATGGCATCACATTTTTTGAACCCAAAACACACATCACATTCTATGCTTTGTATACTATAGGAATTAAAAATAGAAAAATGAATTTCATAAAGTTTTGACCAAGTTATGGTGGTCATACATACAAGCTTTTTATATTTTTAAAAAGTTGTATTAAAAAAATCATAATTAATTATTTATTTTTAAAAAAATATAAAAAAATGTGTCACATCCGGACATGAGTCTTCTACTTATACCTAAAATCTTATAAAAAAATATTATGATTTGATTGTGGTTAGGGTGGTTAGACAAACACTAGCTTCTTATCTTTTTCCTGAAATTTTAGTACCACTGCATTAAAATTTCAATTTTTTGTCAAATAGATTAATTTTTTTCAGAAAACAATTACTATCTTAGAAACTACATTCAATTTACTAAAGATTTTATTCTTACATATTTTTGAAATAATGTTGGTAAATAATTCAAATTTTTATGTCAAGTTGCCTAACTCTATTTTTCTTCCACATACCCTAAAGCTTGTCATGTGAAGCATCTAGCAACATGGATCTAAGTGATGAATACTAAGAGGGGGGGGGTGAATTAGTATACTGAAAAACACTGTACTTAAACACTTAAATAGTCTAGTAGTAAACTAGTAAAACGGTTTAGCAAACAAACCGGTTAGCACACATGCAAACCAAATAGCAAATAATGCATTCACCCATAGAAGCACAAACACCATAACACAAGACATTTTGATGTGGAAACCCAAATGGGAAAAACCACGGTGAGATGAAACTCACAAGTAACTATCTGCAGAATAGGAACCAGACCAGTTAAGGTTAGACCAGTTAAGGTCATACAATGTTCTTTACCAAAACAGATCCTGTTAGGAATCTCAATCTCTATTAGGAGATAAGTCCAGTTAAAGACTACCTTTCTAGAGGATTTTAGATCCACAGATGTGAACCACCTTGTTAGAGGATTTACAAAAGGCTTTTGGGCCTACCCGATTAAGGTCTTCAAACTTGTCGAAGATGTGAGTAATCAACAAGTGAGTGATCTTGCAAATAGCACATATTGCTTGGTTAGATCCTTGATAGCTCGTTCCTAATGCATTCCAACATTACTTCAGTCTTCAGTAACCCTCACTCTGTTACAGCTCACAGACTTGATCTTCTCAGTTAAGATAGCACTTACAAAAACTCATCAACCACCTTAAACCCTAGCAACCACCTAGAACCCTAGACATGATGTCCTTATAAAGGAATCTGATTTCATGTCGGTCCAATAGGATTATGATACAATTTCCTAGGTTCAATGCATCTAGACATATTTGGTAACATGACACAAAAAGCACCGCCAGAGTGTCGGCACTGCCAAACAATCGGTGGATGGTAACTCATCACAAAATGCCGATTGGTAACTCATCACAGAGTATTACCGGTTCATACAGAATACCAATTTAAGCAAAATACCGGTTATCGGTTTGATAAAATGAAGACTAGGAAATATGAGTTGTGTCGCTTCGTTCCTTCATACCACTTGAGATCCTCAAACCACTTGGTGTCTTCATACCGCTTCAGATCAGTAAACACTTTCTGCAAAACACCGATAGTTTGAAGACTATAATACATCATACTAGTTGGAACAAATACCGGTTGAGCTTTAACTTATACATACAAAAAGTGATCTCAATGCAAGTGTGTGTCCATCAATAACAATCACAACATAATCATCAAAAATGCCAACAATATCCCCCTTTGACATTGATGGCAACACTTAGGAAAAATTTTGACTTCTAAGTGTTTTTCAACAAAATCATGCCATAAGCAAAATTACTCCCCCTAAGCATATACACTATCCCTTTTGCAAATAATACAATGTATAACTATTTGCTTACAAAGATAGACATGAAGATATATAGATAATACATCAAAATTTTAAATACCAGAATACTTCTCCCCCTTTGCCAACAATGACAAAAATAATATAGATGAACCCCTGTTCCATTAGTAGTAAAATAATAAATGTTTATGAAAATAATGAATAATATTTGTCAAAAACTAATTTAAAGTCCTGCAAAAATTGCTTCATAGATAAGGACCATGACTCAAGTAGGGAGGTAGCCACCTCTTTCTCTATCTGCATCTGGGAGACCTGTTCTTCCATGGCATCTATCATGCT